>NC_135803.1:112546356-112846356 GCF_964213995.1 Mustelus asterias | reverse complement strand
GAAATGGCTTAGCAGGCCATTCAGTTCAAGAATAATTACGGCTGGGCTAATGTTGGCTGAAATAATTTTTTAAATGATGTTTAAAAATTCAGCTGCAGCTCATTCAACAAGTTGTAACTTTTTCAAGGGTTTTTACCACCACAATATTAGTGTAAAAGGAGGACATTCACGTCAATTCAGACATTCTGATTGCTTTCCATCTGCAAGGACTTGAAAAGTGTCCCCTGTGGAGGAATAAGGAACCACTGACAGCAATTTCTGGATTTTTGCATTTAACTGTTATGTACCAACACCAGAAGTTGCTGTCAGTTTCCAAGAGTAATGACAGTAAATACCATTAGATTCATCATCATTATAACTGCAAAATCAGGGCCATTAATTCTCCCCAAGCTCACTACTTATTTCAGTTGTATGCTTTGAGACATATCTACTTACACACTCGATGCCAACCTATTGTTTCTGTTTACAGGTGCAGATGAACTTCTAAATTTAGCATTTTCTTATTTTGCACATGGAAAAACATTTCTGGTCTTGCTTTTATATATTATGGTGTATATATTTTTCTTACCTATATATAGGTAAGGAAAAGGTCTAGGTATTTCCTTACCGTATCTATAATAAGTATATTTCTGTCTATGAAGCATAATTTAAGATGTGAATGCAGTGCTACCAGCGGCCTTTCTTTATCCAAGCATAAGCAAGCGATTTGGATCATTCTTGGAAGTTTTTTAAAGCATTTTAAATGGGTGAATTTATGTTATTGTCCTGCTGAGTATTACAAAAGAACAAAACACATTTCTTAATTTGCCTGGCGTGGACAGGGGCCTGGATTTGATTCTTGGCTTGGGTTACTGTCTGTGTGGAGTCTGCACATTCTCCCTGTGTCGACGTGGGTTTCCTCCGGGTGCTCGTGTTTCCTCCCACAGTCCAAAAGACATGCTGGTTAGGTGCATTGGCCATGCTAAATTCTCCCTCAGTGTCCCCGAATTGGCGACTGGGGGATTTTCACAGTAACTTACTACAGTATTAACGTAAGCCTGCTTGTGATACTAATAAACGAACTTAAAAAAAACTGCAGGCAATTGCAAAAGCTGGAATCTGAAATAAGACGCCCACACTGCAAATCTACAACAGCATTTACAATTCTCGCTTTGCAATAAGCTCCTGGAAAGATCTGTAACATCCACTGCCAAGGAGTTAAAATGACACCAGCTTTGAAGGGTTAAAATGCAACTTGAGTTTCCCCACCCCTGCCCTTTATTTAAGTGATGGGGAGGGGGGTGCAATATAACGTTGTCCCTTTCCGCCTCAGCGGAAGATGCTGAGGGGAGGGTTAGGCTGCACCAATAAAAGTACAAACAGGAGGCAAAACAAGAGAGAAAAAAACGTGAAATCTGGAATTAATTTCCGACAAAAGTTATGAAGAACTTTACGGCAACAAAGTGCACAGCAAATGACGTGGATGTGGGGAGCGGATCCTGTGAGCTGACACAATGAGACTTCACTATAAGTTGGCTGTGATCGCTGCTTGTCTGGCTGCTGGCCGCCTGCTCTTCTACCTACTACCGGGCAACTCGGCTGGCGAGCCACCGGCACAGGGGGACCAAGGGGCAGCCTCGCCGGACGCCCCGGCACTGCGGGGCGGGCTGCTCACCCGGCCGCCCACCGCTTTCCGCTTGCTGCATCGGCCCGATGTCAACAAACAGCCACGTCCCTCAACAAAAAGGCGCAAAAGTGTAGCGAGTGACAGGTAAGAGCTGCAGTCTGCATTGTAACAGGCTGTGTGCGGGGCCACCAGGCAACTCTCTCTGTCTGCATCCCAGACACTGCGCTTCGCAGCAACATCCCAGCTCCCAGCCTCCTAACCCTGGAAATGCTGAGTAAATGCTTCAAAATCTTTCCATCTCCATCTATCTGTACTCATTGTGCGGCTCTTGGCAATGAAATAAACTATTTCCTGTACCACATTCTTGTTTTATAAGGAAACATTGTTTTCTTAGCTAACACTGTGCTGCATGTCGCTAGTTACAACACATATGTCATTGATTTTATTCGTTGTAATTCTGGGGAGTGGCGGCACAGCTGCATTCCTCCACTATCGCACTGTTTTGTGCCCTGACAGATGTTAATCCCAAAGTTTAAAAGTTCAGTGATTACTCTGGCGGCAGGATTTCGTGAGCTAATGTCAAGAATATCTACTTTTCCTATGATTACAGTTCAAAGGATTATTACTTGTGTCTGTGGAATGTTCATGCTTTTGCAGAGGACTTGGGGGAAGGGGATTGTCTGTTTAAAATAGCAATGTTTGAGTGCAGGAAGTGCGAACTGAGACAATTATCTAGCCTCTATTTGTGAACATCTGTATTTTGATCTCCATTTCCTCTATCAAGAAGTGTTTTCCTTTTTTGTATAACCTCACCCCCTACATAAAAAGCAACATGCATTATATAGTACTGCCCCAAGGCACTTTTTGTATCTAAATGATGGGTGACAATAAGTTTATATTTACACATCAGGGCGGCATGGTGGCACAGTAGTTAGCACTGCTGCCTCACAGTGCCAGGGACCCAGGTTTGATTCCTGGCTTGGGTCACTGTGTGGAGTTTACACATTCTCCCCATGTCTGCATGGGTTTCCTCCAAATGCTCCAGTTTCCTCCCACAATCCAAAGATGTGCAGGTTAGGTGTATTGGCCATGCTAAATTGTCCCTTAGTGTACCCGAACAGGCGCCGGAGTGTGGCGATTTTTAGGGCATTTTCACAGTAACTTCATTACAGTGTGAATGTAAGCCTACTTGTAACTAATAAATAAACTTTAACTTTCTTATCACCAAACCTTACCTTGTAATTTTTCCTGTTATATGCCAATATCTACATCTGTGATGAAAACTGCCAGTGTAAACATTATGCCACTGCAATTACAACCTCTGGTCAGTGGTGGTGCTCTAATACCTCAGTTTTACATTTCCCAACTTCTCTACTCAAACTGATTTGACTTCTGCTTTCCAAAAGTATGTAAGATTCAATATTTCCTTTGGGGAGGTGATGGCCTAGTGGTATTATCACTAGACTATTAATCCAGAAACTCAACTAATGTTCTAGGAACCTGGGTTCAAATCCCACCATGGCAGATGGTGGAATTTGAATTCAATAAAAGATGTCTGGAATTAAGAATCTATTGATGACCATGAAACCATTGCCGATTGTCAGAAAAAAAATCTGGTTCACTAATGTCCCTTAGGGAAGAAAATCTGCCGTCCTTACCTGGTCTGCCCTACATGTGACTCCAGAGCCACAGCAATATGGTTGACTCTCAACTGCTCTCTGAGATGGCCAAGCAAGCCACTCGGTTTCAAGGGCAACAAGGGATGGGCAATAAATTCTGGTCATCCAGCGATGCCTATGTCCTATGAACGAATAAAAAAATTACTGTCACTACAGCAGACAATTGGGTATATAAATGGCATATCAATGGTATTTTCTTATTTCTAGAACTTTAACCTGTTATTACTGGCATTCTTTGGGTAGGTTTAACGCTGGTCATGGCTCTCCAGAGGATGTGGAATGATGAAAATATAATAAACGCAAGCACATATTGCCTGAGGAGCTGTAGCATGGCGGGATGCATAGCTGCTATTTTTGTCAGTAATCCAATGGTAGCCTTCACAGGATAGTGATTGCTGCGTTTCGATTCATGTTTCTAATTTTACATCGCTTCATTTATAAACCAGGCCATTTCTGGTAATTACAGAGATGAAATTATCTTAAAGCCTTGCTCACAATTAATTCAGCTGAACTGAGGAGGCAAAATTTTTAAAACTCATTTTGGACTTCATGTTTGCAAGGATGCGGGAGAATATTTCTACAGCTCTCTCAACCTGTGGCTCTATCCTTGCGAAACCATGCAGGATTGATTAGCACTTAACAGAAAATCAGTTCAATTTGTTTCGAACTGGAACCATCGCATTAAGTGCTCCAGGTATCTCCTGTTGAAGATCTATAATCAGGAATCCTGTACGGGTTGTGGCAATTCTTACCCTTATTTTAGGCATCTCATTCTGACACAAAGGACGTAAGTGTTGCAAACCAGGGATGGATTTCTTTCACATTCATTTTACTTTGTCAGATTGCTTGTGTGACATGTAGTAAATGAACCAACTGAAATTAGGCAGGGCAAAATGATGACAGGATAATTATGAATGAGGAAAGCCATCTGACCCGTTTTCATTCAGCTATCCAGAATGAGCATCCTTCCCCCAGTTTCACCCTGTCACCTTTGCAGGATCCACTTCATTGCTAAATGATACCGTTTTCTTGTTGTCTCTTTTTCCAGGGAGTCCATTCCACGTCTATTCACTCCTTCCTTGTGTGAAGAAGTACTTTCTGGTATAAATCCTAAGTTTGTTTTTTACGAGTTTTAACCTATTCTCGCAATTTGTTTCTATTAATTTTCTAGACACGATTTGCTGTCCACTATGGCTTTATAGGGTGGCACGGTAGCACAGTGGTTAGCACTGCTGCTTCACAGCTCCAGGGACCTGGGTTCGATTCCCGGCTTGGGTCACTGTCTGTGTGGAGTTTGCACGTTCTCCTCTTGTCTGCGTGGGTTTCCTCCGGGTGCTCCGGTTTCCTCCCACAGTCCAAAGATGTGCTGGTTAGGTTGATTGGCCATGCAAAAATTGCCCTTGGTGTCCTGAGATGCGTCGGTTAGAGGGATTAGTGAGTAACTATGTAGGGATATGGGGGTAGGGCCTGGGTGGGATTGTGGTCGGTGCAGACTCGATGGGCCGAATGGCCTCTTTCTATGCTGTAGGGTTTCTATGATTTCTATGAGGATCACCTCTTAGATGACCCCATTCAAGGCCTAAAGGGGCATTCATCTTCTCTTTATTCTTAACTCAGATTTGTTCCTAGGTGTTCGCCTCATGGCTCTTCGCATGTGACCACCAATAATTGAACTTCTCCCTGTGTCTCAGTAACTAAAATGGTCACAGTGCTCCAGCTATAATCTTAATAGAGTGCTGGAAATTCTGGAAAGAAGGTATTGTGCTTCTACTGCATCTTTCACAATCACCAGATGTCCCAAAAGTACTTTGTAGCCAATTAAGTACTTTTGAAGTGTAGTCGCCATTGTAATATAGGAAACACGGCAAGCAACAATCTGATAATGACCAGATAGTCTGTTTCTCTGATGTTGATTGAGGGATAAATGTTGATTAAAAACAGCAGGAATAATTCCCTTGCTCTTCAAAACAATGTTATGAGATCTTGAAAGTGCATTTGTTTAACATCAGGTTGTGGCAATTCTTACCCTTATTTTAGGCACCTCATTCTGACACAATAGACTTGCTATCATTTCTTGTAATTTAACTGAAGTGTTGCAAACCAGGGATGGATTTCTTTCACATTCATTTTACTTTGTCAGATTGCTTGTGTGACATGTAGTAAATGAACCAACTGAAAATTGAGCAGGGCGAAAATGATGACAGGATAATTATGAATGAGGAAAGCCATCTGGCCCGTTTTCATTCAGCTATCCAGAATGAGCATCCTTCCCCCAGCTTCACCCTGTCACTTTGCAGGATCCATTTCATTGCCAAATGATCCTAAAGGCAGCATCTCCAGCAGATCAATTGCATTGATGAACTCCACAATGACTTGGGAGATGAGCCCAATTAAGATGGACATATTACGAAGCAGTGGGGAAATCCCATCTCATAGATTTATGCAGATCCGTATCTCAGAATGTGGACAGAAAGTTTCACACTATGTTGCAGCAGCTATTTTGTCCTGTTTTTAGGTTTGTTGCACAGGAAAATCACCATTCCAGTTTTGCTATGTTTTCTGTTCCCTTGATGTTTGTTTTGTGCATCAAGGTTATTGGGCCTGGCAATTACTAAATTTAGTCATATTTGCAATTTGTTACAATTAGTGTTCTCGTCTATCTCTATTTATTGGGCCAAAACAACTTCATATTTTGACATGAAATGAATAATGTGCCACAGGATTTGTAATTACACAGAAGCAAATCATCGGCAGGACCATGCTTGACATAAAAAGCACTTTCACTGCTCCAAAGAATATTAAGTGCAAAATATTACTGCTCATTTTGAAATGTTTTAACTGAACCTTTGCGAAACATTTCATGAATGCTTTACTGCTGCAGTGTGAAGGTGGCAGGTGGCGATGGAAATACTGAATGTTTGAGGACTGCTGCCCAGATACAATACTCTGTTGCTTTGATGTTGAAGCCAAATCCTATGAAAAACAAAGATGATATTTCTCAGTAAGCAAGCAATGGTGCACACAATCAATTTTGGCATTCTGACAGAACGCGAGCAGGAGACTTACAGCAATTTGAATGTGTGTGTTTTTTGACAGCTGGCTTGCATGGTGTCAGCACTGGCTCATTGGTAGCAATCTTGTCTTTAGCTGAAGAGTTTTAGGTTCACACTCTTCTCGATGAAACTTGATTCCGTAATATCAGATAATCAGTGTGGTACTGAGATCAGAGTCAGAGGTACTGTCTTTTGGATGTTATGTTAGATCAAGGCCCTGTCTGCCATCTTGCATGTCCATAAAAGAATCCCATGGTACTTTCGAAAAAATATTTCCGGTGTCCTTCTCAAGACTTATCTCCAGATGATCTGATTATTTATCTCATTCTTGTTTGCGTGACCTTGCTTTGCCTAAGTTGGCTGGTCCGTTTCTCACATCACAACATTGGCTGTGCTGTACTGGCTGTGAAGCTCTTTGGGGCACCTTGAGATTGTGAATGAAGCTAAAAGCAGCAAGTTCTTTCAAAGCAAACAGCTTGGCTTTGTGTACAACAGACGTCCCTGCTATTGTTCAGCATTCATTCAAGATATTTGGGTAATTGGCAGGATCCACACTTTACAAATCCAAACGGACTCCCTCTGATTAGCTGGAAATTTTCAGTGAAAGCATTGATGGGAGATAGTCAGGTTAGTGGCACACACAGGCAGGTGGTAGAACTTCCTCGGTGATTTCACAAGGAAGAACCAACTAAAGGCTGCATACGGGCAGTACTGTTGTCCAGTCTTCCATTAACCCTTCCAATGCTGAATACCCTTCTACTACACTGCTAAGTCCATTGCACAATCTGCAGACTCTGTCACATGTGGAGCAGGTGGTGATTAAAGAGTCGGGCAGGTGAGTTATTGGAGGTTTGTGCACTTTCTCCAATGCCTCGACATTGCCTGTGTGTTCTCGACAAAGATTCAACATGTTGGTGTCTTCCTGAATGAACCTTCTCCATTTGGTCAGTGAGAGGCCAGGGTCTCCCAGGGCTGTTTGATCTCTTTAGGATATTTTGAGATCATCCCTAAAGTATTTCCATTATCCTTATGGGAATCTCTTGCCACTCCTGAGTAGCACAGTTGCTTTTGGGAATCTGCTGTCAGGCATACGAATGACATGTCCTGGCCAGCACAGCTGGTTTTGAGTGTTGTGGTGACAGTATAGAATCATAGAATCCTACAGTGCAGAAAGAGGCCATTCGGCCCATCGAGAATGCACCAACCACAATCCCACCCAGGCCCTATCCACATATTCCTACATATTTACCCACTAACCCCTCTAACCTATGCATCCCGGGACACTAAGGGGCAATTTAGAATGGCCAATCAACCTAGCCCGCACATCTTTGGACTGTGGGAGGAAACCACAGTCCACAGTCTTATGCCTCTAAGAAATGTATTGATATCATGTTTCTTGTGAGGGATATGTTTAAAATTCAGCTCTCTTTTCATGGTGCCGATTTGTCTGCACCAAGCAGCTTACATGCTGAGAATGCAGGCTAACTATTGATCTTAGCTAGGGTAGTGATTGTTTAATCTGAGTTGATGCATTTTTATTTACTTGGGTTTTGTCCTAGAGTAGGGTTTTGAATAGGTTGATTGATGGAGGCAGAGTCATGTGATTGAGCTGAGCTGAGCTAAGATTGCAGGAAAAAACGCACAGTTCTTATTTATTTTAAAACAGTCAATTTCTGCCTGGCCCTGAAAGAAGCAAGAGGCCTCTCTCTCTCTCTCTAGAGGCTGCTGTTAGCGATTGTCAGAAGACAAGTGTCTCTCTGTCTCTCTCTCTCTCCCTCCAGAGGTGTTTAAAATCTCAAGGACTGTTAATAAGTAAAAAATACGTAAGCCTGTGTTGTTTGCTAACTGATTTTTGAAGAGGAGTTTAAGTTTATAAGAGGAAAATTGCTTAAATTGTTGGGGTCTAGTCAAGCTTCATAACATTGGGGTTTCTGTACCCTAACAGCGTTAAGTGCCATAGGAAGCACTAACCTGGATCCAACACAGGAAAAGGTTTAAAGACCTGCTGAGGTCTGGAAAGGCAAGTGGCATTTAGAATTGCAAACTGGAAGTCCCGCATGAATTAAAAGGCACCCATGAAGTGTGAGGCCAGGTGGGTAACCACAGGGCAACACTAGGCACCATTGTCCACATGTGCCCAGTTCACATGCACCCAAACCCAATGGGTGAATGCTGCATTGAGATGGCTGTATCAACTTGTCCCTCCTTCCAGTGGCACAGTAGTACACATTTACAGTGACTCAGAGTGATTGACACAAATGGACCATCAGACAGGAGTGACACTGAGTATGTCTGTGCCTGCAGGAGAAGCATGCTCATAATGGGAACACCAAACATGAAAGGAGTCATTCAAAACTGTGGTGGCACCAGTGGATGAGGGGGCCATGCCAGAAGCCAAGGCAGACAGTCACTGAGGATGAGACAGCCTTGGATGTAATGAAGAGTAATTAAAGCAGTGGTTGCATCCAATATTCCCTAGATCATGTATGTACCCTGGGGCATCTCTGTGGGTTTTTAACACCACTGAAATTCCTGATCCAAGGAGTACAGCAGGTGTTCATGGAAAAAAAATCTCTGTCCAGCAAGTACCACAACAGACGAGGGGAAGAGCAGGCATCCTGTAACACTGGAAAATCCAGGAAACCAGGATATAGAAGCAGTTTGGATTGAGATGAGAAATTATAAAGGCAAGAAGCCACTTATGGGAGTGGCCCTTAATTGTAACCACACAGTGTAACATAATACAAAAGGGGAGATAGTGGGAGATTGGCAGAAAGGTATGGAAATAATCATGGTGGGGGGGAGGTTTAATCTACATATAGACTGGAAAAATCGGATGAGCAAAGGTAGCCTAGATGACGAATTCATAGAATGTTTCTGAGATAGTTTCTTAGCCAGAAAATCTGGAACCAACCAGTGAGCCAACATTACCAGACCTGGTATTGTGCAACACGATAGAATTAATTGATAACCTCATCATGATGACATCCCTAGGTAACAGGGATCGTAATATGATTGAATTTTCACATTCAGTTGGAGGTAGACAAGAATGCATCAAAGACAAGTATTAAACTTAAGGGCAATTATGAAGACATGAAAACACAGCTATCTAAAGTGAACTGACAAATGAGATTAAGAAATAGGTGAACAGAGATGCAGTGCAGACATTTAAGGGGATATTTCAGAATGCACAGAATCGATACATTCCAGTGAGAAAGAAAAGTTCTAAGTGGAAGGCCCACTTTAAAGAAAGTGTCAAACTTAAAGAAAAAGCAGACAATTGCAATCGATGGTGGGTCAGAAGATTAAACAGGATATAAAGAAGAGCAAAGAATGACAAAGATTAATAAAGAGGGAAATATTAGAGTACGAGGGGAAGATGACTAGGAATATGAAGACTGATAGTAAGAGTTTCTATAACTATTTAAATAAGAAAGGAATTAACAAAGTGAGCATTGGTCCTATAGAAAATACATCAAGAAAAGTGGTAATGGAAAGTAGGGAGATGGCAGATGAATTGAACTGGTATGTTGCATCAATCTTCATGTAGAGGATACAAGTAACATCCCAGAAATAGTTGTAAGTCCGGAAATGGAAGGGAGGGAGGAACTCAGAAAAATACAATCTCCAGGGAAATGGTATTTGAGCAAATTGTTGGGACTGTGGACTGACAAATCCCTGGGCTTCATCCGAGGGTCTTGAGAGAAGTAGCTAGGAAGATAGTTTGTGCATTGGTTTTAATTTTTCAAAATGCCCTATAATTGGGGGAGGTTCCATTTGATTGGAAAATGGCAAATCTAACTCCTTTAATCAGAAAGGGAAGGAGTCAGAAATCAGGAAACTACAGGCCAGTTAGCCTAATATCGGCAATAGGGAAAATATTCGAAGCTACTATTAAATATTTTACAGCAGGACATTTTTCAAATCCAGGCAATCAGGGTCAACAAGGTTTTGTGAAAGGGATATCATGTTTATTGGAGTTCTTGAAAGAGTCACATGTGCTGTGGATAAATGGACACAGGTGAATTAGAGGGTAACATTGGCATGGATAGAAGTGTGGCTCGCTAACAGGAAACAGAGTTAGCATCAATAGGCCTTTCTCTGGTTGGCAGGTTAGAACGAGTGGTGTGCCACAAGATCAGTGCTGGGGCTTCAATTTTTTACAATTTACATAAATGATTTGGATGAAGGGATCAAACATATGGTTGCTAAATTTGCTGACGGCACAACGGTAGGTAGGAAGTTAAATTGTAACGAGGACATAAGGAGGCCATGGGACATAGATTGATTAAATGAGTGAGCAAAGATCTGACAAAGGGATTTTGACAGGAACAATTAAAAAAACTTATTATCTAAATGGTGAAAGATTGCAGAGCAATGAGATTCAGAGAGACCTGGGTATCCCAGTACATGAATCACAAAAAGCTAGCATGCAGGTACAGCAAGTAATTAGGAAAGCTAATACAATGATATTGTTTATTTGTGAGGGGAATTGATAACATAGGGAGGTTTTGCTTCAGTTGTACCGGGCACTGATGAGACTACACCTGGAGTACTGTGTGAAGGAAAGATGTAAATGCATTAGAGGCAGTTCAGAGAAGGTTTACTGGACTAATACCTGGAACGGGCAGGTAGTCTTATGAGGAAGGGTTGGGCAAGTTGGGTTTGTATCTACTTGTGTTTGGAAGATTAGAGGTGACTTGATTGAAACCTTCACGATCCTGCGAGGTCTTAACAGGGTGGATGTGCACACGATGTTTCCTCTTGTGGGAGAATCTAGAATTAGGGGGTCAATTATAAATAAGAGGCCGCTCATTAAGACAGAGATGAGGTGAATTTTTTTATCTGAGGTTTGTGAGTCTGGAACTCTTTTTCTCAAAAGGCAGTTGATGCGCTATTCAGACACGAGGCTTGAAGCTCAGTAAATGAAAGGCTTTTATTTACTGTTAACGAATCTACCAGAACTTATATACACTATCCCAGACTGAAGGGGTCCCGGCCAGAGCAGGGACTCTTATACCTCTCCCAGGAGGCGGAGCCCGACTGGGATGTGCCACAACACTACAGTACAAAGGTGTAACAACCCCACCCCAACCCCAACAGCAACAATAGCACAACCCAACAGTAACATATGTACATCCTTGTAGTACTGGCCAGACCCTGGCTCAGTACTATCCAGTGGGAACCAACGATGGTTTACCACATTCACCCCTCCTTTGAGAACAAAGGCCGGCGGGGTACAAAAAAACAGAATAAAGTGTCAGCAGTCTATAAGTTCAGACGGTCAGGGGGACCGCACCGTCGTTGTGACCTCCTCAATACCGGCGGTGACACTGGAGTAGGCACTTGCGGTGGCGTTCTCCCCAAAGCGGCGTCCAGCTGTTCTTCCACGGACTCACAGGCCGGTTGACCCTGAGGTGACGGTAGTCCAGGGGATCCTGACACGCCCTGCGGTGGCGACCATCTTCTGGGCTCAGGCAAGCTGTACATGGGAGTAAAATGGTTAAGCAATGGTCCCGATGCTGCCCGCGCCGTGTCCGGGGAAGAAACAAGAGATAAAGGGTTTGTTACAGGGGGTATGGGAGCGACAGGAGTTGCTACGTCCCCTGCTAGTGCCAGGTCTCGGATCGAGACCGTGTCCTCTCGCCCGTCAGGGTATGCCACATAGGCATACTGAGGGTTGGCGTGGAGGAGATGGACCTGTTCGACCAACGGGTCGGACTTGCGGGCCCTTACATGTCGCCGCAGGAGGACGGGTCCTGAGTACGTCAACCAAGACGGTAATGAGGTCCCCGAGGAAGACTTCCGAGGGAATGAGAACATCCTCTCGTGGGGAGTAGCATTGGTTGCCGTACACAGGAGGGAGTGAATAGAATGGAGCGCATCAGGGAGCACCTCTTGCCAACGGGAGACTGGAAGACCTTTTGACTACAACGCCAGTAAGACAGCCTTCCAGACTGTAGCATTCTCGCGTTCCACCTGTCCATTACCCCTAGGGTTGTAGCTCGTGGTCCTACTAGAGGCAATCCCGTATGAGAGCAGGAATTGCCTCAAGTCATCGCTCATGAACGACGAGCCCCTGTCGCTATGGATGTAGCTGGGGTACCCGAACAGGGTAAAGAGATCACGGAATGCCTTGATAACCGTGGCAGCGGATGTATCAGAGCAGGGAACAACAAAAGAGAACCGAGAGTACTCGTCAATGATATTGAGGAAGTACACATTCCGATCTGTTGAGGGAAGGGGGCCCTTAAAATCGACACTCAGTCTCTCGAAGGGACGAGTGGCCTTGACTAAATGTGCCCGGTCAGGTCGGTAAAAGTGCGGTTTGTATTCCGCGCAAACCCGACAGCTCCTTGTTACTGACCTGACGTCCTCCACCGAGTAAGGCAGGTTGCGGGCTTTTATAAAGTGGTAGAGCCGAGTGACCCCAGGATGGCACAGGTCATTATGGAGGGCGTGCAAACGGTCCTCCTGTATACTCGCGCATGTTCCACGCAAGAGGGCATCCGAGGGCTCATTGAGTTTCCCTGGACGATACATGATGTCGTAGTTATAGGTGGAGAGTTCAATTCTCCACCGCAAGATCTTGTCATTCTTGATCTTGCCCCTCTGCGTGTTGTTAAGCATGAACGCCACGGACCGCTGGTCCGTGACCAGGGTGAACCGTTTTCCCGCCAAGTAATGGCGCCAGTGCCTGACGGCCTCCACAATGGCCTGGGCCTCCTTTTCCACCGCTGAATGCCGAATTTCGGGGCCTTGGAGGGTGCGGGAAAAAAATGCGACGGGCCTGCCCGCCTGGTTAAGTGTGGCGGCCAGGGCGAAATCAGATGCATCGCTCTCCACCTGAAAGGGGATGGACTTGTCTACAGCGTGCATCGTAGCTTTCGCGATGTCGGCTTTCAATTTATCGAAGGCCAATCGGGCCTCTGGCGTTAAGGGAAAAGTCGTGGACTTAATGAGCGGACGACCTTTATCCGCGTAGTTGGGAACCCACTGCGCATAATAAGAGAAGAAGCCTAAGCATCTTCTCAGTGCTTTTGCACTAGCAGGTAAGGGAAGTTCAGAAAGGGGGCGCATACGGTCTGGATCAGGGCCAATTACCCCGTTTTCCACCACGTATCCTAGGATGGCTAAACGGCGCGTACGAAACACACACTTCTCCCTGTTGTAGGTCAAGTTCAGGCGAGATGCAGTGCGTAAGAAGTTCAGGAGGTTTGTGTCGTGGTCCTGCTGGTCATGGCCGCAGATGGTGACATTATCCAGGTACGGGAAGGTAGCCCGCAGCCCGTTCTGGTCCACCATTCGGTCCATAGCACGCTGGAAGACCGAGACCCCATTGGTGACACCAAAGGGAACCCTGAGAAAGTGATACAAGCGAGCATCCGCCTCAAAAGCCATGTATTGTCGGTCCTCTGGGCGAATGGGGAGTTGGTGGTAGGCAGACTTGAGGTCTATGGTGAAGAACACCCGGTACTGCGCAATCTGATTGACCATATCAGATATGCGCGGGAGGGGATATGCATCCAGCTGCGTATATCGGTTAATGGTCTGACTGTAGTCAATGACCATCTGGGGTTTGTTCCCGCTCTTGACCACCACGACCTGCGCTCTCCACGGACTAGCGCTGGGTTGTATGATCCTTTCTTTGAGGAGCCGCTGAACCTCAGATCTAATGAAGATCCGATCCTCAGCGCTGTAACGCCTACTTTTAGTCGCGATGGGCTTGCAGCCTGGCACAAGATTCTGGAACAAGGAGGGTGTGGTGATCTTCAGCGTCGGGAGGCTGCAGGCGGGGCACGTTGGGCAATTTGGAGGCTGCTGCTGTTTTCCCATTGCCAGTGAAGGGAGTGGCCCACCGTACTGTAGGATTACACTCCTCAAGTGGACCATGAAGTTTAGTCCGAGAAGTATTGGCGCGCAAAGATACGGCAACACAAGGAGCTTGAAACGCTCGTAAACTGTGCCTTGCACCTTCAAGGTTACCACGCAACTCCCTAGCACGGCAACAGACCGCGACCTTGATGCCATAGAGATTGTCTGTTTGGCAGGTTGAATCTGGAGTCCACACCGCTTCACAGTGTCTGGGTGGATAAAGCTCTCAGTGCTCCCGCTGTCAAACAGACAATAAATCACGTGGTCATTTACCTGGATATTCATCATAGATTTGTCAAGTCTATGAGGCTTGGCCTGGTCCAGGATGATCGACGCCACCGTTGGTTCATGAGCGCCACTGCAGGCAGCTGAAGTCGATGAGGAGGACCCCTGCTGGTCGTTCGTGGTCAGTGTCGACCAACATGGCTGCCCCCATGAATCGCACGTGGGTGAGGGCGCCAAACTCAGCGACCCCTGGTGGTCATACTCCTCCGACTCCGTCGACTGTAATGGCGTCGTCCTGGTCTCGCACGTGGACGAACCCCGCGGCGACTTCGACGACGAGGACCCGAGCTCTGAAGAATCGCAGGCCGCACTGCCGTTCCTGGGTTTAGATCGGCACACTTTTGAATAACGCCCTTTTTTACCGCATGCGGTGCACAACACAGCTTTAGTGGGACACTTTTGCCGGGTATGCTTCGCTCCTCCACAGAAATAGCACCGCAGGCCGCCCGGGGCTGCTGCCGTCGTCTGGCCCGAATGGGAGCACGCCATTACACAGCATTTCGAACCCGAGGGACGAGGAGGGATTTGCGACTGCTCCTGCCACGTTGTCTCCACATGGTCCTCCGGATATAAAACTAAGCTTTTGGAGGCCGGCTCGAGCATCTCTGCTAACTCGATGGCCTGGGTAAGATTAAGGTTACCCTTCTCCAACAGTTTAAGTCGAATGTACGATGATCCGACCCCGGCCACAAACGCATCTCGGGCGAGGTCGTACATGCTCTGCTCAGCCGACACAGCTTTGCAGTCACAGCCCCTGGCTAGCTGTAGGAGCTCGTTCGCATAGTCCTCTATCGTTTCGCCAGACTGCCGTCGTCGAGTGGCTAGGAGGTAACGAGCGTGTATCTCATTAGGTGGTTTGGTATAGCGCTTCTTTAGAAGCTCGAGGGCCTTAGGATAATCGGTGGCCGCACGGATCGCGAGGTAGACAGTGTCGCTTACCCTCGCATGGAGGACCCGGAGTCTGTCATCATCTGTGGTGACCGCTGCGGAGGCTGCCAGGTAGTCTTCGAAACACTTCAGCCAGTGGTCGAAGGTGTTAGAAGCGCCCACCGCACGTGGATCTAGCGTAAGGCGTTCCGGCTTCAGAATTTGCTCCATACTCTCTCTCTTTTTTACTTCGACGAGAGTTTAACGACAGTAAATAAAATTGATGCGCTACTCAAACACGAGGCCTGAAGCTCAGTAAATGAAAGGCTTTTATTTACTGTAATGAAGCTGCCAGAACTTATGTACACTATCCCAGACTGAAGGGGTCCCGGCCAGAGCAGGGACTCTTATACCTCTCCCAGGAGGCGGAGCCCGACTGGGATGTGCCACAACACTACAGTACAAAGGTGTAACAACCCCACCCCAACCCCAACAGCAACAATAGCACAACCCAACAGTAACATATGTACATCCTTGTAGTACTGGCCAGCCCCAGGCTCAGCACTATCCAGTGGGAACCAACGATGGTTCACCACAGCAGTGGAAGTAGAGATTTTGAATATTTTTAAGGCAGAGTCAGATAGATTCTTGATTAACAAAAGAGTGAAAGATTATTATGATTTTATAATCCTAAATTCAGTAAGGAATAGAAAACCGATTAAGATTCACTTTGTAAGGGAAAAAAACACTGCGCTATGTAATGGTTTGTTGCTGTGGATTCCATGTTTGTTGGTAATGATTGAAATTAAGAGAAACAATCAAACTATTCAATGTGCATTTATTCACAAAATGGGCTGCCAATTTACTTTTCAACCCCATTATCTCTTGCCTTCAGGCCCTGAGAGTCACTTCATGATATTAAAGAAAGTTTATAGATAGCAAGTGTGAGAAAACATTGCCATTGCCCTCATAACCTGTTTTCTCTTGTCAATGAATAGCTCACATCCATTCACAATAGATTTTCTTTAATTCAAGTACTGTACTTCTTTGTTTTTCAGCTGATCCTTGTGGTTTGGCCAGGTTAACAATTAAAACGTACAAAGAAGGGAATTCATTTGATCTATCCTTCCATAGTAGTCTCCTGTTTCCTCTCCTGAATTATCCCAGAATTTCTTTGCCTCCATCACACTGCTTGGGAAACTTTGCAAGGAGGGTTTTATCAGCTTTTATCAAGTTTGTAAGGATAGTTGCTGACTGCAACTTGGTCACAGGAGAATAGGAACAGGAAAAGCCAATTAGCCACTCAAGTCCTTTCTGCTATGAGATCAGAGCTGATAGTGATTTAACTCCAGATTAGCCATCCTTGCCCCGTGGCCCTCAATAACTTTGACTAACAAAAGCCTAGCAATCTTTTTAAAATCAATATTTGATCTTGCGTCAATTGTCATTTCAGAAGAGAGTCTGAAATGCCACCACACTTTTCATGAGGAAGTTTTGTCATTTTGCTTCTGAAAAATCTGGCTCTAATTTTTTGATGATACCTCTTAAACCTATACTCCTCAAAATTCACCCTCCCTCTGTCCCCTTTTATATGTTGAAAGCTTTGATGAAATCGCCCCTTAATCTTCTACATTCCAGCAACTACAAGCCTAATTTGTTTCATCTCTCCTCATGGCTTAGCCTCGGAGTCCGGGTGTCACTCTAATAAATCTACATTGTACTCTCTCCAAGGTCAAATTTATCCTCCCTAAGATGTGATGCTGAGAGCTGTCCACAGTACCCCAGATGCAGTGTAATCAGGGATTTGTACCGATGAAACATAACCTCTACCCACTTGTGTTCTACTCCGCTAGATATGAAGGCTAGCATTTTATTTGTGTTTTTGATTATATTTTTGAGCTTGCCAATTAAATTTTAATGATCGATGTACCTGGACCCTGAAGCCACTGTCGCTAGCCTTTCATCCTTTAGAATGTACCCTGTTCTATTCTCTCATTTGCGGTAAGTGCTGGTTAGCATCCACTCATGGCAGCTTTTTCCTAACTCAAGTTGGGAACTTGCGTATGTTTGCTCTCACAGTGGCATAGTGTTAATGTTACCTGACTATTAATCCACAGGCTGGGACTACTGCTTCAGAGACATGAGTTCAAATATCACTACACCCGCTGGTGGAATTTAAAATCAGTTCATTAATAAACCTGGAATTAATTTCAGTAATGGTGACCACAAAACTCCAGATCGTCATAAAAACTCATCTGGGTCACTAATGTCCTTTACGAAAGGAAATCTTCCCTTATCTGGTCTGGCCGATGTGACTCCACAGCCACAGCAATGTGATTGACTCTTAATTGCCCACTGCAATGGCCCAGCAAGTCATTCATTTGTATCAAACTGTGAAAGAAAAGTTGAGAAGGAATAAAACCCAAGGGACCACCCAGCATCGACCTAGACACCAAAAGTGACAAGGCACAACTGCCCAGTTGACACTGCAAAGTCCTCCTCACTAACTTCTGGGTACTTGTGCCAAAATTGGAAGCGCTGTCCCATGGGCGAGTCAAGCAGCAGCAGTCTTAATTTCCAAATTATTTTAAAGTTTATTTTTTTATTAGCGTCACAAGTAGGCTTACATTAACACTGCAATGAAGTTACTGTGAAAATCCGCTCGTCGCCACACTCCGGTGCCTGTTCAGGTACACTGAGGGAGAACTTTTAGTATGGCCAATGCACCTAACCAGCACAGCTTTCAGACTGTGGGAGGAAACCGGAGCACCCAGAGGAAACCCATGCAGACACGGAGAGAAGGTGCAGACTCCGCACAGACAGTGACCGAAGCCAGGAATCAAACCTGGATCCCTGGCACTGTGAGGCAGCAATGCTAACCACTGTGCCACCATGCTGCCCAATCATACCTTGCAGTCAGTATTGCAAACCCCACCATCATCGTCGCTTTCAAAAGGAATTGGATGAATGCTTAAGGTTGTAAAACTTGCCAAGCTACAGGGAAATGGGGCTAAAAGGAGAGCTCATTCACAGAGGTGGCACAGGAATGATAGGGCAGATTGTCTTATTCTCTGCTGTCCCGTTCCATGATTCTGTAAACTATTAAATGATATTTGCAGCAGGCAATTTATATTTAGATAAAAACTACAACTGGATACTTTTGTAAATTATCCCTCATCGTTTAGTGCGACAAGGCAGTTCAGATGTCAAAGAACAACAAAGAACAATACAGCACAGGAACAGGCCCTTCGGCCCTCCAAGCCCGCGCCGCTCCCCGGTCCAGGATTGAATCCTGAATCCAGGATCCCCGCCCAATTTTCCAGCCTATCTACATCCTAATATCCTATCCACCGAGCTGTCCCTCACAGCTACGATGCTTTGTTCATCACAACCTATTAACTCACCCCCACCCCCCCATTCCAGACCATGTGATCTCCAGGGAGAGGCGAAAACCCAGAGTGAAAAACCCCAGGGCCAATATGGGGAAAAAAAATCTGGGAAATTCCTCTCCGACCCCCTGAGGCGATCGAAACGAGTCCAGGAGATCACACTGGCCCTGATCAGAAAATGCTTCCCAACCCTATTCATTTCCACTTCTACTTTACGAACACCATCTGAATTCCCTGGCCCCGAGACAGGTTCCCAACTATCCGCAGTCTCGCTCTGTACTGGCACCAGCAAGATGATCATAGAATGAAGCCTTGAAACGAGAAACAAAGAACAATGAGCCCGCGCCGCTCCCTGGTCCAAACTAGACCACTCTTTTGTATCCCTCCATTCCCACTCCGTTCATATAGCTGTCTAGATAAGTCTTAAACGTTCCCAGTGTGTCCGCCTCCACCACCTTGCCCGGCAACACATTCCAGGCCCCCACGACCCTCTGTGTAAAATATGTCCTTCTGATATCTGTGTTAAACCTCCCCCCCTTCACCTTGAACCTATGACCCCTCGTGAACGTCACCACCGACCCGGGGAAAAGCTTCCCACCGTTCACCCTATCTATGCCTTTCATAATTTTATACACCTCTATTAAGTCTCCCCTCATCCTCCGTCTTTCCAAGGAGAACAAGAACAACCCCAGTTTCCCCAATCTCTCCTCATAACCAAGCCCCTCCATACCAGGCAACATCCTGGTAAACCTCCTCTGTACTCTCTCCAAAGCCTCCACGTCCTTCTGGTAGTGTGGCGACCAGAACTGGACGCAGTATTCCAAATGCGGCCGAACCAACGTTCTATACATCTGCAACATCAGACCCCAACTTTTATACTCTATGCCCCGTCCTATAAAGGCAAGCATGCCATATGCCTTCTTCACCACCTTCTCCACCTGTGACGTCACCTTCAAAGATCTGTCAAAAAATATTTGACCATTTTCAATATTGACAAAGGCATAAAACTTTGATGTGTTTGAGGCTCTGTGCCCATCCTTATACTCATTCTGAGATATCAAAGAGTGAACATGATATGAACCTTCTGTCATATGTGGCAATGAGAGAAGCAGGAAAGAAGAGGATTGAGCTGGCAGTGCACATATATCAAGTTGTAATGGTAGATTTTAATTGATCAATATTCTGTTTGCCTTTAGAATTTTTAATGAGCCACTGTTTCGCCTCCATACATGGCATGGAGAAGAATGGATGCACTTGGCAGTGGTGGCCTGTGGAGACCGGCTTGAAGAGACCATGACCATGTTAAAATCAGTGATTCTCTTCAGCTTTAGTAAGATAAAATTCCACATTTTTGCTGAAGATTTTCTCCAGCCACAATTTGAAAAAAGTGTAAGTGTCTCAAACAAAAAGCTGTGGAAGCTATTAGAAAATGTTGTCTCTATCTATGCAATGTCTGTTAAATGGTGCAAATAATAATCTCAGAAAAGTACCTTGTCACCGTTTATGCAGCTTTAATCCGGTTGCTTTGCATCCTCTAATGTTCTGACTTTATGCTTTCTGATGCTACGTTTGTGCCATGTCTCTGAATTTCACCCTCGTTCTTTTGATAATCGAATTACTTATATATTGGTGCATATATACTGCAGTTTCTCCATTCATAGTTCAATGTTTTGGCTTGGTGACTGTTGTTGTCGATAATTGCACAGTAGAATATACTTCTGAAATGAAACCCAGTGCTCTTGATATTTCAAAAAGCTGGTGGATCAGTGGCCCTGGTAACCAACTGCTGTTTGTACGATGCAGTTTCAGATCCTTCAGCAGACAAAAGTCGACCAGTTTGAATAAACTTACATTTGCTCAATTATTAGAAACATAGAAAATAGGTGCAGGAGTAGGCCATTCGGCCCTTCGAGCCTGCACCACCATTCAATATGATCATGGCTGATTATGCACTTCCAGTATCCCACTCCCGCTTTCTCTCCATACCCCTTGATCCCTTTAGCCACAAGAGCCACGTCCAGCTCCCCCTTGAACACACCTAACAAACCGGCCCCAACAGCTTTCTGTGGTAGAGAATTCCACAGGTTCACAACTCTGAGTGAAGCAGTTCTTCCTCATCTCAGTCCTGAGTGGCTTAACCCAGATTCTTAGACTGTGACTCCGAGTTCTGCACTTCCCCAACATCGGGAACATTCTTCCCGTATCTAGCCGGTCCAGTCCCATCAGGATTTTATATGCTTCGATGAGATCCCCTCTCATTCTTCTAAATTCCAGTGAGTACAAGCCCAGTCAATCCAGTCTTTCTTCATATGTCAGTCCTGCCATTCCAGGAATCAGTCTGGTGGACCTTCGCTGGACTCCCTCAATAGCAAGAATGTCCTTCCTCTGACTAGAAGACCAATACTGCACACAATACAAGTAACTACAGGTGGCCGGTAAAATTCTCTCTGTGTTTAAAATCAGTATCTACACTGAACTGCTGTGCCATGCACAACAGGAAAATTCCACATTTGCCCCCTGGTCGATACTGAATTAGCTGAGAACGGAAAGTCTTGCATTTACATATCGCCATTCACTTCCTCAGAATGTCCCAAAGCGCTTTACAACACTTTGAATTCTAGTAACTGTTATGTGGCAACAATTTGCACACAGCAGGTTCTCACAAACAGCAGTGTGATAGGACCAGGTAATCTGTTTTAATGATAATCTGTTTTTAATAATTGAGGAAATACTGCCTAGGACACAAGGGCTGGGGGGGCGGGGCGGGGGGAGTCCCCTCCATTTCTTTCAACAAGTGTCATCTTCATGTCTACCTGAGAGGCTGAACAGGCCTTGTTTTAACATGTCACCCAAAAGATGGCAGCTGCACTGCACCCTCAGTACTGGGGTGCCAGCCTAGATTTTCTGTTCAGCTTTCTGGAGTGGGCCTTAAACCCACAGCCTTCTGCATGAATCAATAATTTATGTATTTATAGAAGTAACTACGTTTCTATGCTTGCCTGAAGATGCTATCCCATTTTGTGTGGAAATAATGGTGAGGGTCATTAACCTTATCATTATTTTTGAAGTAAATCCAGTCCCATTATAACTGGGTAATTAACTAATCATCCAGCCAGAATGTTCAGCTGTGGTTGTTGGTAAAATACCAAAAATTTCAAAAGTCTATACTGAGCCCAACAACCTGTCTTTGCCTGTAAATATTTGTACTTCCCATAAATTCTCACAAAGCACTGCCGGATTCTTCCAGCATCATGTTGCTCCATTGTTTAAAAATTAGCCAGCTTTGTGTCGTGCACTTTGATCTCCATGGAATAGGCTTTCATTCACAGAATAGTAGCTTAATAACAACAGCAACTTGTATTTGTATAGTGCTTTTAACATGATGCAACATCCCAAGGTGCTTCACAGGATCATTGTAAAACAAAATTTCACACTGAACCACATACAGATATTCCTGTAGTTGTAGAGGCTTTAAGGAGCCTCTGAAAGGAAGAAAGAGGTGGCGAGGTTTACGGAAGGAATTTCGGACTCAGGATCTAATGATGCAGACATTAAAATCAGGGATGCTCAAGAGACCTGAAGCAGGTTTCTTGGAGAGTTCTGGAGCAAAAGGAATTTACAGAGATAAAGGCCAGAATTTTATGCTGTCCCCCACTGTGGTGAACCATCGTTGGTTCACCACTGGGGTTGTTGGGTTAGGGTGTTTACCTGTCCTAAGTGTTATCATGGCACACTCCAGTGGGGTCCCGCCTCCGGTGGCAGGGTATAAGACCCCCTGCTCCGGCAGGACCCCTTCAGTCTGAACGGGTGAATTTGTGTTAGTAGTTTCATTGTTAATGTATTAAAGCCTTCAGTACTAAAGCCTTGTTTCCGGGTGCTCATTGAGGTGCATCAATTTAATACATTAACTGAGAATATGGAACAGATCCTAAAACCGGATCGTCTGACACTGGACCCACGTGCGGTCGGTGCAGCTAACACGTTCGAACATTGGTGGAAGTGCTTCGAGGACTACCTGGCAGCCTCGGTAGCTATCACTACAGACAGTGATAGACTCCAGGTCCTCCACGCAAGGGTAAGCGACACGATTTACCTAGCCATTCGTGCAGCTTCCACTTACCAGGGTGCCGTCAAGCTCCTAAAGAATAGGTACATTACGCCACCCAACGAGATTCACGCTCGTTATCTCCTCGCTACACGACGTCGGCAGTCGGGCGAGACCATAGAAGACTACGCCAATGAACTCCTGCAGCTTGCCAGGGGTTGTGACTGTAAGGATGTCTCCGCCGAGCAGTACATGCAAGACCTCGCCCGAGACGCGTTCGTAGCAGGGGTAGGGTCCTCGTACATCAGACTTAAATTATTAGAAAAGGGGAAACTCAACTTGACCCAGGCAATGGGGATGGCCGTGAGGTTGGAGGCGGCGTCGAAGAGCTTGGCGCTGTACCCCGAGGACCACGTGCAGTCAACGTGGTTGGAGCAAGCTCTGCTCCCTCCTCGCCCCGCGAACCCGCGCTCCCAGATCGATTCGACGACGGCGGCAGCTCCAGGTGGCCAGCGATGCTATTTTTGCGGTGGGGCCAAGCATCCACGGCAACAGTGTCCGGCAAGAACGGCAATCTGCAGCCAGTGCGGTAAAAAAGGCCACTACGGCAAAGTCTGCAGGTCCAAACCTAAAAACGGCAGTGCAGCTTGTAACCCTCCAGAACGGAGACCATCTCTTTCGGCGCTGCAGTACCCACGAGGTCCGACCACGTGCGATCTCAGGAAGGCGCCATCGTGGCAGACAGAGGAGGAGGAAGACCACCAGGAGTCGCTGCGCTTGGAGCCCTCGGCCACATGCGATTCATGGGGGCGGCCATCATGGTCCACGACGACTAGGAGCGACCAGCAGGGGTCCTCAGCATCCACATCGGCAGCATGCAGTGACGCCCAGGGGCCAACGGTGGCGTCGATCTCTCTGGATCAGACCAGGCATTACAGACTGGAACATTCTATGATGGAGGTAAAGGTTAGTGGCAGAACTGTGAATTGTCTGTTTGACAGTGGGAGCACCGAAAGTTTCATACACCCTGAAACTGCTAAAAGGTGTGGACTCCGGGTTCTCCCTGCCAAACAGACAATTTCCATGGCATCACAGTCCCGGTCTGTACCGATCCAAGGACGATGTATGGTAACTCTTGAGGTACAGGGCACAGTTTACGAGCAATACAGGCTCCTTGTGCTACCTCACCTTTGCGCGCCAATTCTCCTCGGACTAAACTTTATGGCCCACATGAGGAGTGTGATCCTACAGTACGGTGGGCCACTCCCTTCACTGGCAGTAGGGAACCAGCCGCAGCCTCCAAATTGCCCAAAGCGCCCCGCGTGCAATCTATCCACCCTGAAGATCACGACACCATCCCTTTTTTAAAATCTGGTACCTGGCTGCAAGCCCATCGCTACTAAAAGTAGGCGTTACAGCGCTGAGGACCGGATCTTTATTAGATCTGAGGTTCAGCGGCTCCTCAAGGAAGGGATCATACAGGCCAGTGCTAGTCCGTGGAGAGCGCAGGTCGTGGTAGTCAAAAGCGGGAACAAACCTCGGATGGTCATCGACTATAGTCAGACCATTAATAGATACACGCAGCTGGATGCGTATCCTCTCCCGCGCATTTCTGATATGGTCAATCAGATTGCGCAGTACCGAGTGTTTTCTACCATAGACCTTAAGTCCGCCTACCATCAACTCCCCATCCGCCCAGAGGACCGACAATATACGGCTTTTGAGGCGGATGGTCGTCTATACCAATTCCTCAGGGTTCCATTTGGTGTCACCAATGGGGTCTCGGTCTTCCAGCGTGCTATGGACCGAATGGTGGACCAGAACGGGTTGCGGGCTACCTTCCCGTACCTGGATAACGTCACCATCTGCGGCCATGACCAGCAGGACCACGACACGAATCTCCAACACTTTCTACGCACTGCATCTCGCCTGAATCTGACCTATAACAGGGAGAAGTGCGTATTCCGTACGCGTAGGTTAGCCATCCTCGGATACGTGGTGGAAAACGGGGTCATTGGCCCTGATCCAGACCGTATGCGCCCACTCACTGAACTTCCCTTGCCCGCTAGCACGAAAGCACTGAGGAGATGCCTCGGGTTCTTTTCGTATTATGCACAGTGGGTCCCCAACTACGCGGACAAAGCTCGTCCGCTCATTAAGTCCACGACCTTCCCACTTACGCCGGAGGCCCAATTGGCCTTCAAGGTTTTGAAAAGCGACATCTCGAAAGCCACGATGCACGCGGTGGATGAATCCATCCCTTTCCAGGTGGAGAGTGATGCATCGGACTTCGCCCTAGCCGCCACACTAAACCAGGCAGGCAGGCCCGTCGCGTTTTTTTCCCGCACCCTTCAAGGCCCAGAGATTCGGCACTCAGCGGTGGAAAAGGAGGCTCAGGCCATTGTGGAGGCAGTCAGACACTGGCGCCATTACCTGGCAGGTAAGCGGTTCACCCTGATCACGGATCAACGATCCGTGGCGTTTATGTTCAGTAACACGCAGAGGGGCAAGATCAAGAACGATAAGATCTTGCGGTGGAGAATTGAGCTCTCCACCTATAATTACGATATTATGTATCGTCCAGGGAAGCTCAATGAGCCCTCGGATGCCCTCTCGCGCGGAACATGCGCCATCATGCAGGAGGACCGCTTGAAGGCTCTCCACAATGATCTGTGTCATCCTGGAGTCACCAGACTCTACCACTTCATAAAAGCCCGCAACCTACCCTACTCGGTGGAGGAGGTCAGGTCAGTTACTAGAAGTTGTCGGATTTGCGCAGAATGCAAACCACACTTTTATCGACCAGACCGGGCACATTTGGTCAAGGCCACTCGCCCTTTTGAGAGGCTGAGTGTAGATTTTAAGGGCCCCCTTCCCTCAACGGATCGGAATGTCTATTTTCTTAACATAATAGACGAATTTTCCCGGTTTCCGTTTGTTTTCCCCTGTGCGGACACGTCGACTGCCACCGTCATCAAGGCATTCAGTGAGCTTTTTACCCTGTTCGGGTACCCCTGCTATATTCATAGCGACAGGGGCTCGTCGTTCATGAGCAACGACTTGAGGCAATTCCTGCTCTCATTCGGGATTGCCTCTAGTAGAACCACGAGCTACAACCCTAGGGGTAACGGACAGGTGGAAAGGGAGAATGCTACAGTCTGGAAGGCTGTCCTACTGGCACTGAAATCCAAGGGCCTTCCAGTCTCCCGGTGGCAGGAGGTCCTTCCAACTGCGCTCCATTCTATCCGCTCCCTCCTGTGTACGGCAACCAATGCTACTCCCCACGAGAGGATGTTCTCATTCCCTCGGAAGTCGTCCTCGGGGACCTCATTGCCAGCCTGGTTGACGTACCCAGGACCCGTCCTTCTGCGGCGCCATGTGAGGGCTCGCAAGTCCGACCCCTTGGTCGAACCGGTCCAACTCCTCCACGCCAACCCTCAGTATGCCTATGTGGCATATCCTGACGGGCGAGAGGACACTGTCTCCATTAGAGACCTGGCGCCCGCAGGGGACGTAGCAACTCCTGTCGCTCCTATTCCCCCAGTCACAGATCCACTACTCCTCATTACTTCCCCAGACGTGGCGCGGTCAGCACCGGGACCAGTGCATAACACTTTTACTCCCATGTACAGCTTGCCTGAGACTCGGAGATCGGCGCCACCATCATCACCACCACCACCACCACCAAACGTTCCAGGATCCCCTACACCATCGCCTCATCAGGGCCGGCCGGCCCGGGAGTCTTTGAGGGGACAGCCAGATGTTGCTTTGAGAGAGCCACCGCAAGCACCTGCTCCGGTTTCGCAACCGGTGTTGAGAAGATCGCAGCGTCGGTGTGGTCCTCCAGACCGTCTGGACTTGTGAATCCTGTTATTTTTTTTGTCATTGTCTGTTTTCATCCACCCCGCCACCTTTGGTTCCTAAAGGAGGGGTGAATGTGGTGAACCATCGTTGGTTCACCACTGGGGTTGTTGGGTTAGGGTGTTTACCTGTCCTAAGTGTTATCATGGCACACTCCAGTGGGGTCCCGCCTCCGGTGGCAGGGTATAAGACCCCCTGCTCCGGCAGGACCCCTTCAGTCTGAACGGGTGAATTTGTGTTAGTAGTTTCATTGTTAATGTATTAAAGCCTTCAGTTCTAAAGCCTTGTTTCCGGGTGCTCATTGAGGTGCATCACCCACCCCATCCACCCGCAGCAGGTTCTGAGGCGGTGGGGAGGGTGCGGGGTGGGGGGATAAAATATGCATGGACAGCCACCTGTCCTGACCCTGACAGTGGACAGGGCCTCAGATGGGAAGCCCGCCAGTGCCACTATTCAGGCCCAGCCTTAGTGTTTTAGGCTGGTGGATGCCGGTTGGACCAGGCTGTCAAATAGAAAAAGTTAATGATCTTGGGTGGGATGGGCGGAGGAAGGGGTTGCCTCAATATGAAGCGAACTTCAGAATTGAGGCACCCTCCCCTCAATACTGTGGGAGCTCTGGCACTTGCTTCTCTCTCCTGGCCTTCCTCCGACATCAGGATCACACTCCGCCCCCTAGACACACACACACACACCCACCCCTCCCTTCCCCCCAACCTTCCCCAAGGTACCCTCTACATCCTGCTCTGGGACTCCTAGTACTTACCTGTCCAAGGACAGACCCTGCTGCCAATCACCTCTCAATTGAGTATATAATGGCAGTGTACCTGTCGGAGTCAGCAGGGAATGCACCTCCACCATTCTCAGGAGCCCTTGCCATCCTGAAAATTCAGGCCAAAAAGGAGCAAGACCAAGGAAGAATTTGAAATTGAGGCATTGTTTATCTGGGAGCCTGCGCATGCCGGCAAACTACAAAGCTAATGGATGAACAGGGCTTAGTGCCAGCTAAGACGCAGGCAGCAGAGTTTTGGATTTTGTGAAGATAGAGTTTGGATTGTCAGCCAGGAATGCATTGGAATCATCTAATCTGAGGTAACAAAGACATGGATCAGAATTTCAGCAAAGGATGAGCAGAGTCAGGGGAAAAGGCCGGGATGTTGCAATGGCCTTAATGATGGTGTGGATATGATGTGAGATGTCCGTGGGGTCCGGCATGATTGAAAACAGACTGGTTCAACCTCAAACTGTTGCGAGGGAGAATGAATTTACATTTGCTTATTGTAGGATTGGTTTTAACATAAGGCTTATATACAAAAGGATTGTGACCTTAATCATTGTTGATCAATCTCTGCTACTTATTGAACTACTTCAGTTTATTAGTGAAGTTAAACTACTAAATACCACTGAGTACAAACTATCTTAAATACACTTCCAGGATTAATGTTGCCCAGAACAAGGAATATTTTGCCAATAAATAGATGCTACCATGAATATTTGACATTGTTTGCAACCTATAGAACAATTCATAATTTGTCCAAAAAAACAAATATTTATTATTAAAATGCTTGCAGTGCCTAGGATCTGAATTATTAAGTCAAGACTGATCTGCATTAAAGATGCAGTGAATTGTGTTCTAATTCAGTATTATAGAGATATAAATTTCACTGCCACAACATGTTCAGAATGTTGATGACTTTTCGAAAATATTTGAAAACTGGCTCCAGCAAGGATTCAACTTTGTTATGGGATAATGGCCTCCCCTCTTTGCTTCCTTGAAGGAAAGAAAGTCAAATTAGTTTGTAAGAGCCTTTATTCTACTTCTAGTGGAGTTTACCACCAGCACAGACTGGCCATAATACAATGCAGTTTGCACTCCATTTGTGATCTTATTCAGAGAAGCTCAGCTGGCCGTTATGAGGGAAACAGTCATGTCACAATTTTGCAGGAGCTAAGGATGCTTTCCTTGGGTTGGAGTGGGTGGTACTTTTAGGTAAATGAAAGAAGTTGGTAATTATATGGTGGTGCATAAAGTAAAATAGACGACTAAATGCTATGGAGAGAATGTTTCTACTTGTGGGTAAGTGCATAATTAAAGGTCATCAATAAAAAATACTTATCAAGAAATTCGGTGGGGAATTCAGAAAAAACTTCTTAACACACACGTGGTAAGAATGTGGAACTCGCTACCACAGTTGAAACAAATGGTATAGATGGGTAGAAGGGTAAGCCAGACAAGCATATGACGGAGAAGGGGACAGAGGGTTGAGCTGATAAATCTAGGTGAGAGGAGGCTTGGACTGGGTGGGCCGAATGTCCTGAGACAAGCCTCCTCTCATCTAAATTCATGAGCGTAACCCTCTATTCCCTTCTCCCTCATATGCTTGTCTGACTTACTCTGAATACCCAAAATACACTGAGATGTCAGGCAAACTCACCCTCAAATTCACAAAAAAGCAAAACCTCAAAATATTGAAGGAAAAGTTGCCTCTGGGTATTTTACTTCAAGGAACAGCAAAAATAGAAGAGACAGAATTTGTGAGGAGCTACTCCTCCAAGCATAGATTCTGGGCGGAATTTTACCGCCCTGCCCACCTGCCAAAGGAATCGGAGCGGGAGGTGGGTGGACAATGGAAAGGTCCGTTGACCTCGGGTGGGATTTTACGATTTTGGGACGAGTGATGTCGTAAAATCCCATCCCCTGGGGACGATTCTCCCATCCCGCTGCTCTAATTTTTTAGCGCAGCGAGCCGGGAGAAACATTTGTCGGCCAATTTGCGGGATTCGCGCATGCGTTCCCGACGCGTGCACATCACCCAGCGCCGGATATCTGGTGCAGTCGGGACCACGCTGGAAACCGGTGGGAACAGCAGGTAAGTCATTTAAAGCTATTTTTAATCTTATTTAAATGTGATTATTGGACCCGGGACTCAAGTCTCTGGGCCCGCTAGCATCTCCCATCCCACCAGTACAATTCCACTCCAGCGGGGTTCAGACTAGCTCCCCACTTTCGGGGAACCAGCGGCCCGACACGCTGGAGTGAAGGGGGGGCAATCAGGGCCCACCAGGGGGTCAGGGATCAGGCATCAGGCAGTGCCAAGGGGGCAGGGCCTATGAGGCGGGGTCCTTGGGGTGATCGGTGGGGGTGGGGGGGTCCCGCTGCCACTCTGGAGGGAGGCCAGCGGTCAGGGCGGGCTGGGTGGGGATGGATCTGCCGGTGAGGTCTGTCTCCTGTGGGGAGGGGGATCTTCTGGGGGTTGGGAATCATCACTGTTGGGGGCGGGGGGGGGGGGGGGGAGGGGGGGGAGGGGGGGCGGGGGGTGCTGGAGATCCGGGCGCTCCTGGACAAGGGGAGGGGGGGAATCGGGGCTGGCCCAGGAATGGTCATGGGGGCTGCGATCGGGCCATGAGGGCTTTTAGGGGACAGTATCACGAGGGTCCCGCACTGGCTAGCAATCGAGCTGGCCAGCAAACTGAAGGCTGACAGTTCTGGGCCACTGCGTATGTGCAGAGGCCTGGAACTGTCAGACTCTGGCGTGAACAGGCCCCGCACCCCTGAGCTTTTAATGAGATTCACAATTGTGACCTCTGCATTGCACAGAGTGTGGGAGATTCGACTCTGAACTCCCACTGAAAAAACAGTTCTGATTTCCATCAATTTCCCCGCAAATTCAGTGCTTAGAACATTTTTGGGAGAAGCGCCCCCTCTTTCCCACCCATGCTCACTGCTCCAGCTTCTCCATTGACAAATTCCCTCCCTCGCGCTCACGCTGCATCTCCAGGGACAGAATCTACGATTGGAGGAGCAGTGAGGGCAGGAGGGAATGAACCCATGGTTGGTGCTCGAGGAGCAATTATCCTGGCCAGTCCTGTTGCCCAAAGCAGGAGACTGCGCCGTCAATCACTTCAACCCAGCAACGTTCTCTGGGTCCAGGAGGCCGAGCTGAAGAAGCAAGTGAGAGATAACATGTTCAGCAGAGTTTCATTCAAGGTTATAGACAGAGAGCTAGAGAAATATTTTACTGCTTTCTGATGAGGAGGAAAAATATTGAAGGAAAGGAAAAGTGTGTTACGAGAAAGCAATGTAAGCAGCAAACAATCTCTACCATATACCAGATGAGAGGTCACACGACACCAAGTTATAGTCCAATGGGTTTATTTAAGTTTTCGGAGTGCTGCTCCTTCATCAGGTGAAGTGGAGAGAGGTGCACAGGCACAGAATATATAGGCAGAGTGATGATAGGCTGACACTAACAGGTAATCAAGAGTGTCAAAGAGTAAGTCCAGACAGTGTAGGCTGGCTGAATAACAAGTCTTTACAACCATCCACACCACAAACTGCCGGCTCAGAGTGGAGAGGATCTCCAAGAAGATTGCGCATATTGACACAGACATCAAGTTTCTACAGACCACATCATGGCTACCATCGACTCCATATCATAAACCAGACACAAGAAAACCAAGCTTGAAAACTAGCAAAAGCTGGCGAACAACTTTTTATTTTAAAAAATGCAGGAACAGGCAATAAATAGCTGACAACTCAAGAATGGTTTTGTTTATAAGTCTATGACAAGTGAATACAGGATGTTCCATCAGTGTATGATTTGCAATGTAGGTATATTCAGCTTTTATTGGAAAAAGATACAAATGCAAGGCAATACTGAAGGAGGAAATCCCAATGCTGAAGGCACAAAATTGCTACATTTCTAGGGTGGGGCAAAGGTGGTCAGGGAAGAATAAGTTCAGCTGTAAATTAGGAATTGCATTTAAGTCCTAATTTGAGAGAAAATATTAAGGAGGAATGATATCCTAAATTTCTCACGTTAACTGCTTTGAATGATGACTGAGACCGTAAATATCAGAAAGTAACCCTCGACAAAATAAAGCTAGACGGTTTAAAAAACCATTTATAAAACATTATTTTAACCCCTGTCCTGTATAAACCTATGCAATAAACAGAAACAGGTAAATGAGTAACCCCGTAAAAATAGGAAAAATCTCTAATTTCGCAGAGAAGAGCAGGAAGAAACACACAGAGCCAGCAGAGAGAGAGAGAGAGACGGAGACACACAGAGCCAGAGAGACAAAGCCAGCACAGAGAACCAGAGAGAGAGAGAGAGAGTTTTAAGATAATTCCTTTGGAGCCTGGTGTTTATTTCCTTCAATCACTGCAGTCTTTTCAAAAGCATACTCTTCCTTTTCTTATATAAGCAGAACAGTTGAAACTTAGCAACTGGAGTCAACGACAATACCAAGCATGTAACAAATAGTATATTATGTGCAGGATGTGACACTGATGGTCTCCAGTACATTACCAGACAACTTCAGTCACTTCTTTAACAAAAATGATTTTGGGCACTCTTTCATGCCCCAGTTGATGAAGGTGGTACCTGTCATGTGTGATGACGAAAACTCCAGCTAATCTTTTACTTTCATCCAGATTCTGTGAGCTGGCTATTTGTACTGTTAAATTCATTTTATGTAGCCCAGCAGTAGACTCATCTGGCCAAATAATTAACACTTGGTCTATCTTCTTGAATGACATCTGTTCACTATGGCCACATTTCTCCGACCTTGCCCCCAGCTGGGATTCTCCGGTCCTGCTGCTGTGAATGGCGATTTGGCTGGGTGCCAAATTCTCCATTCTCAATCGCACGATGGCGGGGTGTGCAAAACCGGAGAATTCCGGCCCATAACTCTGAAAAATGCTGCCAGCAGACCTTGGAGTAGTGAATCTGTAATAATCTCATACAGCAAAAGCCTTTGAAACCCATTCTTAATGAACTTTTCAGTTGATAAAACTGCATTTTCCGCAGCTGACTAAGAAACTGGAAATGAGAACCATTTGAACATCTAGTTTCCAGTACAAAAGTTTGACAACTGTCAAAGATGAGTGAGATAAGCAGCCATTAAAATGCGTAACAGATAAACAGTAATGCTAGTGCAAGTTCCAAAGTACACATCTCCGGTTAACCTACAAGTCAACCAGGGAAATTCCACAATTTACTTTAGCGTTATTGTGAACAAGTTTATTTTGTTAATTTACCACACTGATTTAATAATTAACATTCAGATAAAGTACAGGTTGCACAATGAACATGTGCAGTGCATTGCAGAATCAGTCGATGTACATTTGCGGCTTGCTGGGTGACGATGGGTGCACCATTGTTCTGTAAATGTTGTCTCGAATTTCACACTTTTCTCCAGAATCTATTTGCATTTATTTAATTCTGCTAATCTGTCTTGGAAAAAATGAAGTCCTGTGTATTGTATTGTAATTCCTTGTTTTTGATTTTCAACAGATTAAAGCTTGGCCTTTTACCTTCAAATCGCATGTTGACTATCACATCTACCCAATCACATTTTCAGCAGGGAAGGCTCAGGAATGGAAAAAATTATTTAAACCATGTGCCGCTCAACGCCTCTTTCTCCCAGTGGGTTGCTATTTTTGTCTTTTGTTCTATTACGTTCATTCTGAGCAGAGCTATTTCAAGATTTTGGCAATGAATAATTCTGCTCTGAAATTTAGATCTGACGCTTAAGACACCAAAGTAACAACACTTGTGTGCGAAAGTATCAGAGAAAATATTAATCTGTTGGAGGCTTGTGGTAGCATTTAAGCACCTTACAATGGGAAATACAGCTCCATTTGAAATAGTCATCTCTCCTCATCATCACAGTTTGGATTCCACACCAAAGCCGGATAGGGTCAGGACTACATTATATCATTAATTGTGGTGCACTCGAGATACTCTTGCTGTTTCCTATACTGAGAGGCATTTTGAAATTGGGCATGCCCAACCTCGTCTGAAAAAATAATACAGGTATGACAAAGCCAAGAGCCATTCACCTGAGAAGAACCAGTCATAGAATCCTACAGTGCAGAAGAAGGCCATTCGGCCCATTGAGTCTGTACTGACCACAATCCACCCAGGCCCTATTCCCATAACCCCATGCATTTACCCTAGCCAGTCCCCTTGTCACTAAGGGGCAGTTTAACATGGCCAATCCACCTAACCTGCACATATTTGGACTGTGGGAGGAAACCGGAGAACCCGGAGGAAATCCACGCAGACACGCGGAGAATGTGCAAACTCCACACAGACAGTGACCCAAGCTGGGAATCGAACCCGGATCCCTGGCATTGTGAAGCAGCAGTGCTAACCACTGTGCCACCCATAGGTTAAAGAAAGAAATGCTTTAACTTGTGTTTGGTTTTGAATTGCAATAAAGAGGCACTGGCAGAGTCATGTTGATCTTGTGATGATGGTAATGCAATTGATATAGATATGTTATATTTTTGTGTTTGAGGGGAATGTTTAAAAATTCAGCTTTATGCTGTGGGAAGTCGGTCTGCCTGGGAGGAATGCAGCTCAGATTTTGGGAGAGCAGGATAATTACTCATTTCAACCTTGCAAGTGTTTAGTTTAAGTAGAGCTAATGGACTTTAGTTTACATAAGTTTCTCTGGGATTTTGGATGAGAGTCGTTGACAGGGTCATGTGATGATGTGGTTTATGTGTAGTCTGGGGTCTGTATCAGAGGGGAAAAGAAGCTTTTGCAGGAAACAGTTGATTTAGTTTGCAGCTGAAGCCAGGTTGAAGTTAAAAGGATTTTGCAGGTTTCTGGAACTCTATCTCTTTCTGAAAGCTTCAAGACTGTCTAAACTCATTATAACAAGTATATTTATGGTTGCTAAAGTATTTAAAGTGGCATTGTAAAGCTCTAAGAGGAATGTTGCTTATTTGGAACTGAAATAGTGATAAGTTAGAAATTAAAGTTGTTTGCTTTTCATTTTTAAATATTGTTCAACTGTTAATAGTTAAGCTGTTTCATTTGTTAGAGTTATGTTTAAACCGTGTTATTAAAGAAAGTTCGTTTGACAATAAAAGATCCCAAATTTGTCAATGGCATAATTCCTGGAAGGAAGTATCTGATCATCACATTTATGCTAAAATAGAAAAAATTGTTGGCGTCTAGTCTGGTGTCCTAATGTAATTTGGGGTTCTGGTCCGGGACCCAAACAATCTTCTCTAAATAAACGGGCATAATAACGTTATGGCCATGTATAAAGCAGGAATGACCTAAGAATTTACAAATATATGCCACGACATAGTGACATGGAGCAGCAGCAGTATCTTGCTCATTGGAATCAAATAAAAATAAGGAGTGTATTTAATGTGTCCACTTTTGGAAATGTCTCAATAATCGTAGGGTTTTATAAAACTGGAGATTCCTTTAGATTTAATGCTCTAACAGTACATTTTGGGATCTTAAGGCACTTGAGATAACTTGAAGAATTGTCATGCTTAGTTTATTTTGTTCCTCCTCTGCAGTGTGTTTCATGGCGGTGGGAGAAGGTGCGTCGCTCGCTGGTGGCGGGATCTTATGATCCCACCGTTGTCAATGGGTCTTCCCATTGGATGCACCCCTCGCCGCCGGGAAACTTGTGGTGGGGATGCGTCGGTGGGACCAGAGGATCCCGACGGCGTAAACGGCAGCAAGTTATCGGCAGGCATATTTTAAAGCTTCTGTTTTCTTCTGTTTCCATACCAGATGATTCTGAAAGACGTTGATTCTCTGCTGTACGTAGATACTGATGTTCTCTTCCTGAGACCAGTTGATGATGTTTGGTCTTTCCTGAATTTGTTCAACTCCACACAACTTGCAGCCATGGCCCCAGAGCATGAAATCCCAAGAATTGGATGGTACAGTCGGTTTGCACGGCATCCTTATTATGGAGCAGCTGGAGTCAATTCAGGAGTCATGCTAATGAATCTGACTCGAATAAGAAATCAACTATTCAAGGTTTAAAATAAAACAGCAATTCATCATAGATCCTTCATAGATAATTCAGTTTTCTACAACTGTAACCTGAAGTAATTCTGAGTCTTCCTGGGCAGGTTCATATTACAGGATTTGTGTGATGTGTCCAAGTAGGATTCAGAACAAAAGGTTGCTTTGAATGTTGTGTATGTACATGTGGTACATATACAGTTGTTCAAGTTATTGCCCAGAATGCTCCCAAAAAAATTCTTAAGTGTTGAATTCACGTAAAAACTGGAGTAAATCCTGTTGGTTTTTTCAGCCGGGGTTTCAAAATGAATCTCCCACACTCTGTGCACTGCAGGGAGCACTAGCGTGATTCACTCCAGAATTCAGTGTGTGGGGCCAATCCCTGCCCAGGAGGCTGGCAGCATAGCACCGAGCGGGCCATTGCGCACATGCTGATCTGATAGTGCTGTGATTGGCGCAAGTGCAGTGTTCCCGCACTGCTGGCCTCCCAATGGCTGGCCAACTCAATAGCTGGCCAGCCCTGTGACCCCCGCAACACCGGCCCTCCGACACATCCCCCCACCCCCAGCCCGATCACTGGCCCCCCCGACTGTGCCTGGTCAAGTCTCCACCTCCCTCGTAGCCCTGCTCCCCCCCACCCGCCCCTCCCATTTCCCCCCTCCCCGGCATCCCTGAACCCCCACACTCCAATGGCCAGTCCCGATCACTGGCCTCCCTCCCTCCCCCACCAATCCCGATGGAGGAGTGACAGCGGGACCCTCACCCCTACTAATTGCCCTGCCAGGGCTCACTATGGCACTGCCAAGGTGCCAATGCCCAGGGGCACCTCCCCCCCCCCCCACCCCTGGCCCTCAGGGGGACCCCGATTGCCCCCTTTTACTCCAGCGGGGTCGGGCCGCTACTTACCCAAAAGTGGGGAGTTACTGTAAACCCCACTGGAGTGAAACACTCTGGCAGGGTGGGGGAGAGATGCTAGCGGGCCTGGAGACTTCAGTCCTGGGTCCACTAATCACATTTAAAATATATGGTAATATTAATTTATCATAATTTATGCACTTCCCAGCCGATTTCCAGCGCGGATGTGACGCCGCTGGAAATCCGGTGCTGGGAGATGCTAGCGGGCTGGGCCGCCCAGTGCGGATCCTGTGTGTCAGGCACCGCTGGAATCTCCCATCCCGCTGCGCTAACTTTTTAGTGCAGTGGGATGGGAGAATCGCCCCCATTGTTTGTGACAATAGGTAGTTCAGATCTTAATGAGTCGGTAATTGTGTTGTTTATGACAAAAGTACAAATAAGTAATTCGTTAGCTCCTATAACTCTGAACTACTTACATCCATCACATGAAAATTACTTCCCTTTCTTGGAACAATATGTAGCAGGGACTCAGGGAGTCATGTTTCTGAGGTGAGTGGTCAAGTTTTGGAAATGGCGAACAACAATGAAATGAAAGAGAAATGGCTACAAGATTGACTTATAATGCAATAGAAGCTTAAAATTATTTTGTTTTAGGTAAATTAAACAAACAGGTACGTAGCAACGTTGCGTGTTTGTGAGTTTTATATTTATCATCTGTGGCTTCCTATGCCCACCCCCCAGCTCCTGTACACTAGTAGCTGCTGATTCACCATAAGAAGGCTACTCCTCGAACCTACCCTCTAAGCAAGGTACACAAGGTTTCAGCTGTAAGCTGGAGCTTGCCATGTTTGGAGCGAGTGAACTGACATCTTCAGGAAGGCTGACCTCCTGTTCCTGAAACAGCACAGTGGTCTTATGTTTTCAGCACCCGCAATGAAAGAGGGCACAAAGATTAACTTTGGCCTAAAGTGAGAGCAGAGAGAAATCTGTAGCTGTTGAACGTAGCTACAGTTCATCATGCAGAGTGAGTAAAATAAGATCAACGTGTGAAGCAAAAAATGTGTAAGGCATAAGAAACCCTGCATGATGTCGTCTCCAGTGCCACCACTCATCATGGGTGTAACTCACTCCCTCTCCCTGATGGCTAGTACATTTCCTCCAGTGGGATCAGAGTGCGTTGATGATCACGGCCTCTTCCATTTTCAGCCTCCTGCTGATTGTGGCATGCAACCTTCTGTAGAAAGAAGAGAACATGTTAGTGACAACCTAGTTGATGTAGCTGAAAAGTTTATGAGCAAGTCAGGATAGAAGCTGGAGCAAAGTGTGGAGTGGTGAATGTTTGAGAGTAAAGGGAAGCGGGGAAGGAACTGTAGTGTGGCTGTAGTGGTGGAGGCATTAGAGGAGATTTAAATAGGTTTCCCTATAGTTATAGCTCTTGGGGGGGTTAAAGTGATCAAGGGATATGGGGGGAAGGCGGGATCAGGATATTGAATTTGATGATCAGCCATGATCAAAATGAGTAGCGGAGCAGGCTTGAAGGGCCGAATGGCCTCCTCCTCCATCTATTTTCTGTGTTTCTCCCCTTGACAGCTTTGGTGAGAGCATTACTCTATTTTTCAGGCAGCCATGGCTAAGCACCTGGCACTGACTTCCTCAACGACATCTCCACATGATGCCATCAAGATTTCCTGTCCCCTCTCACCCCACCCCCTCTCTTAATAACCTGAAGCTGCATCCAAAATCTGGGTGCCCTCCTTGTCACCCGAAGACCTTAAGATATAGAAGTAGAATTAGGCCATTTGGCCCTCAAGTCTGCTCCACCATTCAATCATGGCTGGTAAAGCTATAGACTTATATGTCTATAGTGATATATCAGCTATGAAGCTGACATGTCACTGTAGACCATTAATAGGGTCTCTCTTAATTCCTGCAGTGTGTTCATCCCATTTTCACCTTGTAATTTTTAAATGGAAAATAAGTGGTTATTTCTTGATTGATTGATTCTGTGTTCCTTGTACCTTATCCAATGGCTCTCAACAGAACTGTAATCCAATAGGGTTGTCAGTGAAATGTCACTTTCCATTTATTCTGATTACTATCTCTGGTTTTCTGTCCATATAGAACAGTATGGTTCCAACTGGACTAAGATGGGAAGAATTGTTGTATCCGTTATACCATAAATATAAGAATGATATCACATGGGGTGACCAAGATCTATTAAATATAATCTTTCACTACAACCCAGGTAAGTAATAAAAGCCTGCTGCTATAATTGTATTTTCCAAGGTTTTTAAAGACAGCAAATGTCTATTAGTTTTCTATTTTTATTATGGCTTTATGGGAATGGGCAATGAATGGATGCAGATGTTTTAAATGGAGGCTGCTCCCCAGTGTGGTCCCGTGTATTATCTGCAAGTTGGTGAATAACTTGATCATTTTACTGCTGGAAGAACGCTTTGACAGCTTCTGACCAGGCACACACCATGCATTCGCTTGAGTCACATTGGCTCGCAAAGTAGCAAACACTGACTGATCTTCATTCAGCTAGGATCCAAATGATTCTGAAAACTGGCGAGGACACTGAGTCGGGATTCAATAAAACAAAATGGTAGTTTTTGATGAACCGACAGAAGATCAGAACTTTAGAGGAGTTACCTAAGAGCGAGTGACTTAATTTTAGTATTCTTGCTACTTGAATGCAAGGTTATAACTAATGTTTTGCACTTGAGCATATTAACTGTGTCACATATCAAAGATTGAAAAGCAAGTAATTAAATCAATTATCTAATTAAGACAGTCTTGGAGCACAGAAACAAAGCATGAGTAATGCCTGGCAGGTGAACAGTGATAATCATAAACTTGACTGTGTTGTGCTCAGTAATTATGAAGAAAATAGCAACTCGCCTTTTTTAAAATGATTTTTCCAGTGCATTAAAGCTAATTGGCATATACATAATCCAAGATCTGATGATGCATCAGGCTACACGACTAGATTGAGGGCACGACCAAGTTTTTATTAAAATTCCCTCTTGCTGGATTATAAGAACATAAGAAATAGGAGCAGGAGTAGGCCATCTAGCCCCTCGAGCCTGCCCCGCCATTCAATAAGATCATGGCTGATCTGACGTGGATCAGTACCACTTACCCGCCTGATCCCCATAACCCTTAATTCCCTTACCGATCAGGAATCCATCCATCCGCGCTTTAAACATATTCAGCGAGATAGCCTCCACCACCTCAGTGGGCAGAGAATTCCAGAGATTCACCACCCTCTGGGAGAAGAAGTTCCTCCTCAACTCTGTCTTAAACCGACCCCCCTTTATTTTGAGGCTGTGTCCTCTAGTTTTAACTTCCTGACTAAGTGGAAAGAATCTCTCCGCCTCCACCCTATCCAGCCCCCGCATTATCTTATAAGTCTCCATAAGATCCCCCCTCATCCTTCTAAACTCCAACGAGTACAAATCCAATCTCCTCAGCCTCTCCTCATAATCCAAACCCCTCATCTCCGGTATCAACCTGGTGAACCTTCTCTGCACTCCCTCCAATGCCAATATATCCTTCCTCATATAAGGGGACCAATACTGCACACAGTATTCCAGCTGCGGCCTCACCAATGCCCTGTACAGGTGCATCAAGACATCCCTGCTTTTATATTCCATCCCCCTCGCGATATAGGCCAACATCCCATTTGCCTCCTTGATCACCTGTTGTACCTGCAGACTGGGCTTTTGCGTCTCATGCACAAGGACCCCCAGGTCCCTTTGCACGGTAGCATGTTTTAATTTGTTTCCATTGAGATAGTAATCCCATTTGTTATTATTTCCTCCAAAGTGTATAACCTCGCATTTATCAACGTTATACTCCATTTGCCATATCCTCGCCCACTCACTCAGCCTGTCCAAATCTCTCTGCAGATCTTCTCCGTCCTCCACACGATTCACTTTTCCACTTATCTTTGTGTCGTCTGCAAACTTCGTTACCCTACACTCCGTCCCCTCCTCCAGATCATCTATATAAATGGTAAATAGTTGCGGCCCGAGTACCGATCCCTGTGGCACGCCACTAGTTACCTTCCTCCAACCGGAAAAACACCCATTTATTCCGACTCTTTGCTTCCTGTCGGATAGCCAGTCCCCAATCCACTTTAACACACTACCCCCAACTCCGTGTGCCCTAATCTTCTTCAGCAGCCTTTTATGGGGCACCTTATCAAACACCTTTTGGAAATCCAAAAACACCGCATCCACCGGTTCTCCTCCATCAACCGCCCTAGTCACATCTTCATAAAAATCCAACATGTTCGTCAAGCACGACTTTCCCCTCATGAATCCATGCTGCGTCTGATTGATCGAACCATTTCTATCCAGATGCCCTGCTATCTCCTCTTTAATAATGGATTCCAGCATTTTCCCTACTACAGACGTTAAGCTGACCGGCCTATAGTTACCCGCCTTTTGTCTCCTTCCTTTTTTAAACAGCGGCGTAACATTAGCCGTTTTCCAATCAACCGGCACTACCCCAGAATGCAACGAGTTTTGATAAATAATCACTAACGCATCCACTATTACCTCTGACATTTCTTTCAATACCCTGGGATGCATTCCATCCGGACCCGGGGACTTGTCCACCTTCAGTCCCAACTTACAGACTATTGAGGGGTGGCACAGTAGCATAGTGGTTAGCACAGTGGTTAGCACTGCTGCCTCATCGCACCAGGGACCCGGGTTCAATTCCCGGCTTGGGTCACTGTCTGTGTAGAGTTTGCACATTCTCCCCGTGTCTGCGTGGGTTTTCTCCGGGTGCTCCGGTTTACTCCCACAGGCCAAAAATGTGCAGGTTAGATGGATTGGCCATGATAAATTACCCTGTAGTGTCAGGGGGACTAGCTAGGGTAAATGCATGGGGGTTATGGGGATAGGGCCTGGGTGGGATTGTGTTCAGTGCAGACTCGATGGGCAAAATGGCCTCCTTCTGCACTGTAGGATTCTATGATTCTATTTCACAAATGCTCAGATAAACATAGGTTAGCTGGCATGCTACTTGTTATATCACAATTAATATAAACCGCTCGCCGCTCATTTACGAATGATTTGAAATTTAGGAGTTTTTAAACAATCGCTTTGCAAAACCTTTTTCCTCTTCCCTTCTCTTGAGAGCAGTGAGTGATGTCAGTCTGAATGCTGGCAGACTAATATCACCTTAAACCTCGTGTAAACCTCAGGCTGGATTTTCTGCAGTCCATCATGCTGGGGACTATGGTGACAGGATCCACTTAATCATGGGAGAAACCCTGTGTCAGTTTTCCCAACGTTGAGAAAACTTCGATAAACGCAAAATACTGCGGATGCTGGAATCTGAAACAAAAACAGAAAAATGCTGGAAAATCTCAGCAGGTCTGACAGCATCTGTGGAGAGAGAACAGAGCCAACGTTTCGAGTCTGGGTGACCCTTTGTCAGAACTCTGCTAAAGGGTCATCTAGACGCGAAACATTGGTTCTACTCTCTCTCTCTACAGATACTGTAAGACCTGCTGAGATTTTCCAGCATTTTTCTGTTTTTATTGTGTGGGTGGGAAAACTTCCCCCGATTAAGACGGAGGGGGCTAATGTGCCAGCAGTGGGTTGTCATTAGGCTCATTGATAAAATCAATTAACGCTCATCATCCCTGGGCCCACTGCATTTTAGTGGTGACTGGTGGATTAAATGGAGGCTGCACAGCCGGCTCTTTGGCAATTTGTGCCTAATGAAGGGACCCGACATTGGGCAGGGCTGTAGCTGCTGACATCCACCCAGCACCCTACCTCCCACCCCTTTCTCCCTCTTCCGTGACCCCCATCTCTCCTCGGCTGTTAATGCTCCTATCGGTAAAGGCGAGCTGCCCCTGATTGATCGGAGGCCCTTGGCAGGCAGGATCTCTGCTGGTGGGGACCTCAGTTATGGGGAAGGCCTAGAAGTGGCTAATTCGATGTCCAAAGATGATTTCATCAGGCTCCTCCACAGGACTGACGAGCGTTCCCTGCCAGTTCTCTGTCTGGTGGCCCAGACCCTCCTCGGCCATAAAAACTTCCTCTCCCCAGACGCTGAATGTTAGTAGATGCTCCAGCTGTCGGGGACATCACTATCTTCATTTGTCAGTGCGCAGCAACAACACCTCGGTCAATTCTTCTTTTTAATCCTTCCAAACCCAAGAATATTGACATTAATTCCAGCGCACCAAGCTGAGTTTAAATCACTGGGCCCCATACTAATTTTAAGCTGTACCTGCAGCCTAAAGGTTAGTACATCCTGAGTCACTGGAGCAACCTGCAGAAATAAATGTTAAGAAACCTTTGTGTTTAAAGTATATGGAATGTAAAAAGATTTTTGAGAAACATTCCAAATCTTTTCAGATGTTAAATCTCAAAGTTTAAGGAATTCAATAAGAAAGATTTTCTTTAACGATGATAAGAACTGTAGATGTTAAGCGTAAGTCAACTTTCAAGTCTCAAAAAATTGCTCCAGAAAGGGGGGGCTGCCTTATACACAGAATATAAAAGTAAACCTCTGGTGTGGCTGCAGATGGTTGCCATTTTGTTGTTTGCAATGTGGGTTCTGCTCTTTATGGGTGCGATGATAGTAATGCAATTCATATGGCTGAGGGGAATGTTTAAGAATTCAGCTTTATGCTACAGGTAGTTGGTATGTTTGGAGGGAATGCAGCTCAGATACTAGAAGAGTAGGTTCATTACTCATTTCAGTCTTGCAAGTGGTTATTTTAAGTAGAGTTAATGGACCTTGTTTACTTAAGTTTCCCTGGAATTTCAGACTAAAATGGTGGAGGGCAGCACGGTGGCAAAGTTGTGGGGGTGGGGGCAGGGCCTAATCCCACCCAAGATGCCAGCAGCATTGCGCTGTGTGGGTCACTGCGCATGCGCCAATCTGTCAGTAGGGAGATCGCCCATACGCTCTTGCCCCCCCCCCCCATCGCCGTCTTCCAAATTGCTGGTCTCCTGTTTATCCCCAAACCACCACCCTGATGGATGGCCTCCCCCTCCTTATGACTGGTCTCCCGATACTGCCCTCCCCCAATTGCTGGTCTACCGGAACCCCCTCTGCCACCGATGGTAAGGCCCGATCCCAGTGCAACGTGGCAGCAGGTCCTGCCCTGCACCCTTGGCACTGCCTGGTGCCCAATGAGAAGTGCCAAGGGCAGTGCCAGGGTACCAGGCTGGCACTGCCCAACCACACCTCACCTCCTTGCCCCTGACCTCTTATCCCCACCAGTGGGGTAAGGACAGGTTCCCTGTTAGTGGGGAGTGGCTGTAAACCCCACTGGTGGGAACCTCTCTTGGTGGGGTGGAGATGCTAGCTGGCCCGGAGAATTGTAATTTCCATATGGTTATCAACTTTGCACCGATTTCCAGCACGGAGCTTATTGCGCTAAGAAAAAGGGTCTCTGAGACTCGCGGCCGGCTGGACACCGGTTGCAAATCCCGCTAAAGGCCCCCTACTGTTGTCTCCCAATCTGCCGCACTACTCAAGCAGCACAGCAGGCTGGGAGAATCCCGGCCACAGGGCGAAAGAAATGTGGTCATCTCTAAAGCCAGGTCGACTAATACGCCACAAACTCTGGTAATTCAGTTGGGTAGGATATTAAAATCATGTTTCTTTTGATTCTGTAGAATATCTGTACGTGTTCCCTTGTCAGTGGAATTATAGACCAGATCACTGTATGTATGGCAGCAACTGTCGAGGAGCAGAGGACCAGGGAGTTTCGATTCTCCATGGGAACCGTGGGGTTTATCATGATGATAAACAACCTGCTTTCAAAGTAATGTATGAAGCCATACGTGATGTAAGTATTTCAATCACAAAAGTGATATGTCTCCTTTCTGAAGAGCTACAATTGGATCAGGAATGCTTGACTTGATTCCTATCAGCGGATGGAAGTTTTGAATGACCTGTCTGCGATTACATGCCCCTTACTGATTTAGAAGAGAAAATGCTGGAAATACCCTACAGATCTGGGAGCACCTGTGGAGAGAGGAACAGAGCTAATGACAGAGTTGGTGGGTGGATTGGGAGGGGGGGCGGGGGGGGGGGGGGGCGGTGCGGTGGTTAGGGGGATGCAGGGGTTGTGGGGATGGATTTGCAGAGCACGCAGGAACAGGAAATGCGGGTGACTGAATTAGGTGGGAGGCAAAGTTTTGGTTACCTGATGGCGGGTTTAGATGCAGAACTAAAGTCAGCAACTTCAAGTCAGCCTGTGGCAGGTTCCTACTTTTGATATGTTTGCAATCCATAAAAGGGAGCTGGGGCGGAGAGAAAGGCCTCGCATGCTGAGGGTGGTGGTCATGAGCGTTTGGGGGCTGGGAATTAAGGGGGGCAGGGTGGGGTGGAGGGACATGTGGATCCAGGCAGAATTGGTACAGTGAATAATAGGCCTAAAGAGTGAGGTTGGTGCTCTCATTGTTGGGGTCCAGTGCTGGATGGCGAGGGAGGAGGAGCCAGATTTGGTATGGGGACAGCTCTACAGTCTGGGTCGAGTATTCAGACATTTCATAGGCTGGGGAACGGGAACAGATAAAAACATTGCGGGGGGGAGGGGATTAATGGGAGGCCTCAGGGTAAGAGTAGGCAAGTGGGGATTTGGATGGCGATGAGCTGTCAATGGGAACAAACAGAAGCATTATAGGAATCACAACAGTTTGAGCAAGTCACATTTGATCAAATCCATCCTGTGAGCCCAAATGTCACCAGCAGCATGGTTGCCTCTTTCTCCAGTCGAACCTCACTGTCTGCAGCTGATCACGCTAACGCCTTGCCAGCCATCTCGATGATCTCTTCCTCAGCATCTATCAGGAACTTGAGGTCAGGAACTTCTCCTGTCCATCGCCTCCCATTAGAATTGTGGGGCTGCTTATCATCTGCATGACAAACTGCAGGGTTAGTAACATGTCAAGTGGCCCCTAACCCCCATTTGTCGACATACATCCACAACAAACGCCAAAGTTCCACATGCGTGGTCTCAGTTGCCAAGTGGCACTAAGGCATATCGAATATAACTCTTCTGGCAGAGCTGTCCACTCTCACTTATGCCTTATTGTTGACTGCCTACGAGAGATTCCTGTTGAAGATGGTACACTTACCCTGATGGATTGGAGCAAGTCGTTGACCAGTTTCCTGTACTTTCCAGGTTTTATTTCTTATGCCGCGATTGCTGACGTCCTCTGAAACCTCCGTCCAGACAGCCTTGGTCTGGCTGGAGGGCCTTTTGATGTCATGGACAAGAAAGAGCATCCCCCTCCTTTCCTTGACGACCTGCGAAATGACCTGCAGAGAGGCTTCACTGAACAGAGGTGCAACTCTTGATCGACGCTCTGCCATGAAGAATTTGATGGGGGGGAGGGCAGGAGATCTTGTGAAGAGTCCTTTTGAATGACACTATTCTGGCTGTGAAGCACAGTCTGTGTTTGAACAGGAGGCTGTTTAATAACCTGTCTGGAGCTGCAGCGATATCAGCTGATGGTGGATTTCCCCACTGAAAACTTTCCTCCGTCACTGAATCTCACCTGTCTCTCGTGCACACTGCCAGCACTTTAAATTTCAGTAATAACCGTGTGCAAAATGGGGAAGAGCTGAAATGACATGCACGTTTTCAGTTACACCGTTAGGAATACCACACTGCTGCCAAATCAGTAACCTTTCATCACAACTAGAAAGAGTTGGGGGTGTAATAGGTTTTAAGCAAATGAGAGGGAAACGTGGGAGGAAATCAAAAGTGATTAAGGAGAGATTAAATGACAAAGGCGTTCATGGTACAAGGCCAAAGGGAATAGTAATAGGACAAGTAAAGAAACAAACATATTGTTGAGAGGAGGTGTCAATGGCAGAAACATACAGCTGCTTTCCAAAAGAAAAAGACAAGAGAAAAACAAAAACCAGAAAAGGAAACCAAAATGGGGCAGAGGTTACAATCTAAAATGGTTGAACTCTGCGTTGAGGACAGAATGCTGTGAAGGGTCCAGTTGAAAGATTCCTTGAGCCTGCACTGAACTGCCTCAGGACACTGAAGCAGGCTGAGGACGGAGCTCAGAGGACAGGGAAGCAAAGTGGAGAGTTAAAATACCAGGCAAATGGAAGTTCCAGGTCATGCCAGCAGACTGAGCCAACGTGTTCGACAAAGTGGCCACTCAATCTATGCGTGGTCTCCCCGGTGTGGAGGTGACCATTGTGAGCAGTGAATACAGTATACAAAGTGAAAAGAAGTAAATTGCTGTTTCACCTGGAGGGCTGTTTGTGACCTTGGGCAGCGGGAAGTGGGGGCCGGGCTAAAAGGGCAGATATTGCATTGTATGTGGCTTGCATGGAAAGATGAAGTGGGAGAAGGAGGGGTTGTTGGACATGAAGGAGGGAATGGTCCCTTTGAAATGCAGAAAAGAGAGGGGAAGAGAAGAAAATGTGAATCTTGGAAAGGAAGTGGAAGCAGGTTGCTGAATATTTCCTATTTTATTTCAAATTCCCATAACCACAACATTTTCCATTACTGATTTACTGTAACTCAACCTTTGATTTCTACTTGAACTGATGTGGTGAAAACTGATAAGATTGCGTCATTAATTTTGGAAAAAAAATCTTTCTCATTTGATCCTTCCGCTGCAATTAATGAATAGAAAATATTTGGGATTGATGGATGCTGTGTAGCTCCAGCTTTTTCAGTTTGTGGGGAAAAAAATGCAGTTTACTGTTGTGATTGTGCAAGCATTTGACTTCTGTACATTGTGTTGGTTATATGCTGGTGATACTAACAAATCCTGCTGAAAATTAATAATTCAGAGCACTTGGCAGTTGACTGCTCAACAGTCAGCACTATACACTGTGCACAAGAGCAGTCAAAGGTGCATAATTAATGGTTTCTTGTCAGTATACTATTCGTGCCTGAAAGAACAATCACGGCAATTTTCCTGATTGTCTTTTCACAAGGACAAGGATATTGTCATCGTGCTGCACTCATGTCAGAATGTTCAGTTTCTGAAAACCGTCTGGAACAATTAATTTCACAGAAGATGCGTGATCAAAAATATGAGCACAGTGCACTGCTGTTAACTTTGTTTATGAGTGTCACAAGTAGGCTTACATTAACACTGCAATGAAGTTACTGTGAAAATCCTCTAGTCACCACACACCGGCGCCTGTTCGGGTACACTGAGGGAGAATTTAGCACGGCCAATGCACCTAACCAGCATGTCTTTCAGACTGTGGGAGGAAACCGGAGCACCCGGAGGACACCCACGCCAACACGGGGAGATCGTGCAGATTCTGCACAGACAGTGACCCAAGCCGGGAATCGAACCTGGGTTCCTGGCGCTGTGGAGGCGGCAATGCTAACTACTGTGCCGCTGTGTTCTGCCCTGTGATTGTAATGAGTTACCCTTTCTCATAGATATGATGCCCAATTCCATTGACAAATGTGTTCTGAAACTATTGAAATTTATGTTAAAGCAGGAACATTGATGATTTTTTTTTGTCTTTCAGTTTCCCTTTGAGGAGAATTTGTTTCAGTCCCTTTATTTCCCACTCCAAAACAACTTCCTGAAAACTGTCCACACTTTATGTGGGAGGCTTCCACAAGTGTTCCTTAAGCAGGTTGAACAAGCCATGAGGAAAGCGTATGAGCTCCGTGTTATTCATGTCGGATAAGGAGTGAAGATGGAAGAAGTTTTGTGTGTGCTGCACTGAAACTCAAAGGCAAAGCTCAGATTTATATTTTCCAGTTTTTTTTCACCATGCATTTTTGTTTCTGTCCTATGACTGTGCAGATTTTATGCAGCAAAAGCCTCACATGGTTACTTCTTTTCACCCTCAATGCACTTTTTAACCATGCAGAAGAGCGGTCCTGTCATCAATCTTGGGATGTGAGGTTGCACACATCACTCATCTTGTCTTGTACGCTTATATGAATCCATACAGCTGGTTAACTGTGAAACCAGGAGGAATATAATGAATCCAGCCAACTGCACCAGTAAGATCATGCTTGCTTTGGTGGTGTCTTAGAGAACTGCTCAGAAGGTGATTGTATCCACAACACATGAATCTGTTGTTGCTAAATGTCTTTTCAACATGAAGGAGGATCCTGAGGTTGAAGAAATAGAATGAGTGTTGTGGACCGTGTGGGCAATGGTTGGTTTGTGTTTTTGGCTGGGGTTTTCCAGCCCTGTCATGGCAAGATCCTCGGCAGGAAATTCGAGGGCCCAGCCAGAAGTCCATTGGCTTTCAGCAGCATCCCAGCGGTGGGCGGGGCTGGAAAATCCCACCCTTTGTTTCTCCTTGTAGAAACCGACATTGGATATATAAGATCTGTTTTAGAATTATTAATGTGCTGAAATGTATTATTCTTTATCAAGTCAAATATTGTCTTTCACACTAGAGCACTTGCCAGTGCAAAAACATTCCTTGAGACAGATGCTGTGAAGTAATTATCTGCACAACTGTCTATTCTTCGAGCAACTCCCTGACCATCTCATGGGTAGAGACGGCCCTGAGATAAAACTAAGCTATACAGACCAGAAGATCGCAGGTTCAATTTCTTGTCTGTGCTGAGTCACCTGGAGCACAATTTGGGTTCTTCAGTTGACCTCGGTGACCTTATATCTTTTTTTGGTGGGGGAGGAAGCAAGTAGGATCCTTGTGGGTCAGACTGGAAATCAGCAGTCTTAATGTTGCATCAGAGCTGGACTGATGATGGCCTCTGTGGTTGAATAGTCTACTGATAATTAGAGACTCAAAATGGTCAGATAGGGGAGATTCCATGGAATTGGACCTCCAGCACTTTGAGGAGAGGGAGCAAACTGCAGGGACTGAGGCAGGGGATGGTTATGTGGCACCAAAAATACTGAGATGAAAGTGAACATTTAGAAAATAGGAATTTTTCTTTGCTCCAGCAATGAAAATTGTGACAATTATTCATAATCCGATCTGAAGGGTCTTTTCACTCATGTGAAGTTTTAATTTTAACAATATGTCAGCAGTTTAGTTTCTGTGAGCACACGAGCTTGTGTGATCGGATTACGTCCTAATACTTGATTCTCAGAGAAAGCACGCTCTAAAAATTTGAATCCACCAGCCAAGCAACGGAGGATTTGCAGACATTTTAGTCCTGAATAAATAACTAAAATTAAGTGAGTGAACCATATCTGGAGAACACTTTGATTTGTTTGAGATCCTGGATGTTCTTGCTTTTTCGGAAGTGAGGCTTTAGATATTTGACATTTTGTACATATTTTTTTAATCGTGCCATGTACTCAAATTATTGGAATAGAGAATATCCAAACATTACAAAAAACATGAAGGTATTTATGGGTAAAAATGTCATTCCAGGTCATTAGAATCATCCTGCAGCATCCAGGAAGATGGTCCTTTATTGAGCCAGCTATTCAAAGCATGTTAGAGGTGGTACCTAAAGAAAAATCACTTGTATACTTTCCCAAAGACTGCGACCCGAACAATAAACTGATTCGAAGAACAGTTGTATTTGAGATGCAAGTTCTTTTTTTTGTTGTAATGTGATATATAATCCCCAATATTTATACATGTTTGTTTTAAATATAAGATATTATTTCATTAATAAAAGCGCTGTTGTCAGCTGTGGCATGTAGTTCCATTATTGTCTGACTAAGTTTTGTATTAAATGGGACATACTTTCTTATTTGTGTCCAATTGCCAATTCAGTTATCTCCATTTTTAAAGACATTGGTGATTCCCCGGTCCCACTGCGCTGTTTTTGTAGCACAGCGGGCCGGGAGACTCGAGCAGAGGCCGTTTCGCGGGCTCCCCGCTGGGCGCCACGGCCTCTGCAAGTCTCTGAGCGCCAGATTTCCGGTGCCATCAACTCCGCACCAGAAATCGGCGCAGAGCTTTATAAATCATGCAAATGCTAATTTTAATATCACTTAAATATCATTAGCGGGTCCGGGACTGAAATTTCCAGGCCCGCTAGCGTCTCCTCCGCCGCCAGGATTATTTCACTCCAGCGGGGTTTACAGTCGCTCCCCATTTGCAGGGAGTGGGCGGTCTGACCCCACTGGAGTGCAGGGGGCCATCGAGGCCCCCCCCAGAGGGTCGGGCTCTGGGTGGGTGCCCCTTGGGCATTACCACCTTGGCAGTGCCAGCCTGGCTCCCCGGCACTGCCCAAGGGGCAACATGCCAATGCCCAGGGAACACCTTGGCACTGCCCCATCAGGCATAGGGCAGTGCCAAGGTATGTGACCTGATGGAGACAGGGCAATTGGTGGGGGTGGGGGGGTTCCCACTGCCACTCTGCATTTGACAAAGGGAGGGAGGCCAGCGATCGGGTCAGGCCTTCGGGTTGGGGGAGGTCAGCCTGCTGGGGGGATCGGGGCGGGGGGGGGGGTCGGGAAAACGAGGCTGTGCAGGGGGGGGTACATCAAGACAGGCTGGGGAGGGGGGGATTAAGGGGAGGGATCGGGAGATCGGAGTTGCGTGGAGGGAGTGGGGTTTCAAGGCTGGCCCAGGCATGTTCGGCGGGCCAGCAATGCAGGGTCGTGGGGCTTGCCAATGATCGAGCAGGCCAGCAATCGGGAGGCTGGCAGTGCAGAGCCACTGCGCATACGCCGACCTCGGCGCTAACAGATCGGTGCATGTGCAGTGGCCCACACAGTGCTATGCTACCGGCCTCTCCAGCAGGAATAGGCCCCGCCCACAGATTCTTGGACTAATTTGTGCTAGTGCACTCTGCAGTGTACAGAATGTGGGCGATTCATTTTGAAACTCATGCTGAAAAAACAATGTGATTTACTCCCGTTTTTACACAAATTCGACACTTAGAATTTTTTTGGGAGAATCGCCCCCGTTTTCTTTCCCTAAGTTTCTGCTGAAACTCATTTGTGTATCACTGAATGCAAAATCTGCCTTGAACCATTGCAATCAGGCAATCCTTTTACGTACGAACATACAGATTAGGAACAGCAGGAGACAATTCAGCCCTTGACGCCTGCTCTGCCATTTGATAAGATCATGGTTGATCTGATTGTGGCCTTTACTTTCCTGCCTATATCTTTTGAATCCCTTGTCAGTCAAGAATCTATCTAATTTGGCCTCAAAAATATTCAATGACCCTTCCTCCACTGCTCTCCTGGCAAGAGAATCCCATCACAAACTTCAAGGGAAAAGTTCTCATCTCCATCTTAAATGGGAGACCTTAATTTAAAACGGCATCCCTTATTTCTAGTCCCTGCCACCTTTGTGTCATCAGGGAGGTGATGGCCTAGTGGTATTATCATGTGATAATTAATCCAGAAACTCAGCTAATGTTCTGGGGATCCAGGTTCGAATCCCACTGTCGCAGATGGTGGAATTTGAATTTTTTTAAAATCTGGAATGAAGAACCTACCGATGACCATTGTCGATTGTCAGAAAAACCCATCTGGTTCACTAATGTTCTTTAGGAAAGGAAATCTGCCATCCTTACCTGGTCTGGCCTACATGTGACTCCAGAGCCACAGCAATGTCGTTGATTCTCAACTGCCCTTCAAGGGCAACTAGGGATGGATAATAAATGCTGGCCAGCCAGCGTCGCCCATGTCTCACGAATGAATTTTTTAAAAAATAGCTACCATACATTTGGTCCCTTCCAAGTCATTGCTTTAGACTGTAAACGGTTGAAACCACAGCACTCCACTAGTTACAGCTTGCTAACCTAAAAATTACACACTTACCTCTATTTCTTGTTAGCTAACCAACCCTCTAACCATATTACCTGGCAACAGGAACACACTCCCATCCTGCTAGGATCCCCCTCCCTACATATCATAGACTGCAGCTACAGGTCACCCAGTGGAAAAATTCTTCATGCTGACAGCCTGGCAACTGTGGCCTTTTTAAATTGATTTCCTTTTTAACTTCCCATCAGATTGCGCCTCCATTTTGAGGCTGCAGTCTCCTTCATATGCACCAGCAATTCGTTCCTCGGACAGTGCTGCTGCTGCTGCCTCATTGCTGGAAAGCCTCTTGTCGGACGGTGAGTGCACTTCTTGACTCTTAATTGGCTATCCCTGCCAAAGTCGCATCAGGGGTGTGGGAATTCACCCAACATCGGGGTCCCAATTCCAAAACAAAAATCCAGCCCACGAACTCTGTTCCCCTCTCCACAAATGTTGAATATTTCTGTTTTTTGTTTCGGAAACTCAAGTTGCGCCAAATGCAATTTGTGCTTATAATTCTGTGATCTTTTGCACCAGTTACACTGATATTGAGCAAACTGCATGAAAAAAAAAGGAACTCAATGAGTAGAACTAAGGCCAACTAATTGCAAGCTCCCATTGTTATTTTACAGATCAAGAATGTTTTATATTGGGTGAGAATGCCTGATAATCCCGTGCTCGGAACTGATCAATACCTTTTCAAGTATGGGGAATGTAACCTGAGGCAGACAAGAGTGGTTTGTAAAATGGTTAGATTGACTCGAAACGTTGGTTCTATTCTCTCTCCACAGATGCTGTCAGACCTGCTGAGATTTTCCCGAATTCTATTTTTATTTCAGATTCCAGCATTGTAATAAATCTGCAGAGGCCGAAGACCCTTCACTAAAATCCCTTTATTTACAAACAGCAGTGCACAGAGTGCTATCAATTAGCAGACGACCTCCAGGGGTGCCAGAGGAACTGACACTCCTGGTTAAGTACAATGCAAAGACTCCCTGATTGGCCCATGAATTGGATCCTTAATCAGGGAGTTCATACTCCATTGGCCAACCTCAATGGCTTGATTGAAGTCATTACAAGCATCCTCAGTATTTTTCTGGGGATTGCTCAATGAAAGGACTGTTGTTTTGTCGAGTGCTAATTTATCTGTTCAGCTGGCACTTGGACTGAGATTTTGGTCTGAGATGTGGAACTCCAGAATGAATTTCAGAACCAACAGAGTTCGGCTGGAGCCTGCAAAGAGCCTGAGAATGCCTATGAGACACATCAGGCAGCTCTGCTCCTCTTGGTACATTTTTGAGCTTTCTGAAACTATTAAAAACAGCTTAGCTTCAGTTTGTAAAAATGTCCGCTTAGTCCACTGGACCATTTGAGCCTTGTTTATTATTTATGACACTATGTTGGAGTTATAAGCCTGTGAAATAAAACTTCCCTTGAGGAAGTTGAATCAAGGCATTGGTGCAGAGTTATGCTATCATGTTATTGTGAAGTAGAAAATGGCAGTATAATCATACCCTTAATTGTTCTCAGTTTGCTAGTTTTGAATCGCCAAGAAGTAGCAATTTTCAAAAATACACAGTCTTCTACCAATTCTTGATTTAAAATGCAGACAGGCTTAACAGACTACTGTTTTGTAAGTAACTTGAGGGATAGTATTATGGGATTTGCTTTCTAGCTCACTGATCAAGTTATTTCAGAACAGTTTGATGGCTGTGTCCTTTGTTACTAAGTAGAGTTTTATAGTACAGGAGGAAGCCATTCCTTCCGTTGTGTCTGTGCCAGATCACGAAGTTATCTATTTCATCCTATATCCTGCCCATTTTACTAGAGCTTTAAAAAATTTTTTTAATATATAAGTAGTTCCTGTTTAAAGGCTTTCCTTGTTTCTGGTCAACCACATCCTTCAACATTTTGATGACCTGAAAGTTATGACCTCTACTTGCTGACTCAGCAACCAATGAAAATTATTTTTCCATATTTAATCCTCTCCTAATTTTGAAAATCTTTATCAAGAATAGTAATAGAAGTGAGGGACCTGTTATGCGGACAGACTGCTGAAGCCAGGGTTGTTTTGTGAAGGGCACAGTGGATTGAGAGGCGATTTCATGGAACCATTGAATCCTACAGAGCAGAAGGAGGCCATTCAGCCCATTGAGTCTGCACCGACCACAATCCCACACAGGCCCCACCCCCACAACCCCATGCATTTGCCTTAGCTAGTCCCCCTGATACTAAGGGGCAATTTAGTATTGCCAATCCACCTAACCTGCACATCTTTGGACTCAGAGGAGTCCTAAATCATAAATCATTTTGTTCGAATAAATAGAGGTAAATTATTTCTGGCGGCAGAAGGGTTTGCTATGAGACAACACAAACTAAAGGTAATTGGCAAAGGTACCAGAGGTAACACGAGGGTTTTCTGGCTGAAGGGAGGTGGAAGAAGATTCAGCAGTAACATTCAAAAATATACTGGATAGATTGAAGAGAAAAAAACTGTGCAAAGCTATGGGGAAAGAACAGGGGGGTGGGATTGACTGGCTAACTCTAACAAAGAATCTGCACAGATACCAGAGGCCAAATAGCCCTCAGCATCACGATATCAAAAATCAACAAGCACTTGGAGAGATTTAAATTCTTTAAAGGGAGCCTGGTCTAATCCAATTGAATCCGTTGATGAAGGAACAAAGAAGAAAGATAAAGGAAATGCGGTGGATGTTGTCTATATGGATTTTAAGAAAGTGTTTGACAAGGTACATAAAGGCTGGTTAACCAAATTGATGCTTATGGATTGGAAAGGTGAGTATCCTGTAATGGATGGAAGAGAGAAAAAAAACAGAAATTCTTTATCCATTCTCTGTCTATCCTTAAGCAGAGGTGTTTTTGAATTATATGTAATGGAAAGTGTGGTGTGTTTTTCCAAACCTTCAGTTTAATAGTTTAATAATAACACACAGGAAACTCATGTCATGATTAATTCAGAGGCTAGTTTATTCACATTCAAAAATGTGGGGGATTGGGGATGTGGGAAGGATTTCTAACTGCACTGCACACAGGCACACACACAGGCATACATGCACACAGGTGCACACACAGGCATACATGCACACAGGTGCACATACACACACAGGTGCAGACAGGTTGAAATAACTCCTCAGAGGCGAGTGTCCTTTCACCAGATTCCCTGGCCAGAATTTTACCTCACTGCCCGCCATGGGAATCGTAACGGGCAGGGTGCGGACAATGGAAAGGTCCATTGACCTTGGGCGGGATTTTACGGTTTCGGGATAAGTGAGCCCGTAAAACCCCGCCTTCTTTCTTTACAATCTTACCACTACTCCTAAGAGTGCTTCAAGTTCAAGTTCAAGAATCCAGAATGTCAGCAACCCTGACAGTCCTCAATATTTATATAGCTGTAATTTCTGATTGGGCAGGCAATAATTACGTCAATAAAGGAGCTCATACTCCAAGAGGCCAACCTCATGGGCCTCGTTGAGGTTATTACACAGGTGCACACACATACAGGCATCTTCAGTTGCCCAATGCACTGCTTGATGACAGACCGAGTGCCAGCATAGGCCTCATTGTAATGAGTCTCCGCTTCAGCCTGGAGCCTCAGCATCTGCGTCATCAGCTATGATCTCAGCGGGTAATCCTTGTCCTCCATGAACCATCCTGGCAACTGGGGCTAGTCCTCGAAGACCACGGCAATGTCCAAGCTACGCAGGATGTAGCTGTCGTGCATGCTCCCCGGGTAGTGTGTACATATCTGCAAGATGTTCAGAAGGTGGTCACACACAATTTGAATATTAAGGTAGTGGAATCTCTTCCTGTTGCTGAATGGCACCTTTGATCGTATGGGGCCCACAGGGCAATGTACATTCCATTAATAGTTCCCTGCACACTGGCATCCCAGCAATGGCGACGAAACCCTCGTGACTATCACAAGATGGGTTCCCACCGTAGGAAGCACTGCAGAATCCATGCATTGTGAGGAGCTGTGTTAACACCTGGTGAGCTCCCTTGCTTGAGGCAACAGCTGCCAGACCTGGTTCTTGTTACAGTTAGTGAGGCCTGAGATGGAATGTGAGCAGTCAGCTTGTCCAGCAGACAGATGGCAGGATAATCATCGCGACATTAGTGGAGTTGGGAGTCGACCTCATAAACAACCCCTTGGAGGGTTGTTCAGTGGTTAGGGGAAATGCACTCGATGTGAACCCCCAAGCCAGCGGTAACTCTTGACATGAGGACTCCTATACCGGCACAAACCCCCCAAACCCCCACACCCATGGAAGCCCCCCACCCCACCCTGCACCACGGCAGTGGCAGAGAACCCCTCCCCCACCCCAGTAACCCAGGGTTGATGCTCAGTGGTACTTATCTCTTAGCTACCCTTCACTACTGCTGCACCTGAACCATACTTTCATAGAGCAGTAGTGATTAACGCCAGCGTGACTTCATGCCGAAGAGATAGCAAGCATTTGGGGGTGAGGGGGCACTAGCGCGCCAGCCTCACCAATGGCACTGAAATCCATTCAAATTCATGCTAATAAGCTATGCACCCATTTTAGGCACGAAGGGGTTGCACCAGTGAAAAGGGGCTGGGAAGCTCGAAAACCATTTTCTGGCCGAATCTTCACATCTCATGCTATTTTCCCAGTTTGCCATGCTGATTGACGGGCACAGCGAGGTGGTAAAATCACGCTCGTTATCTATTTCTAGGTACTATTGGAAATGTCAGTCAAATTTTTAATGTCTGAATGTTTGTTTGTATGTTTGTGGCATAGTTCTTCAAGTTCTGCAAAGAACGAGCATTGAGAACATTGTACATTCTTTGTTTATTTGTTCCTGGAGTTAATGTTTAAGAAATGGGTTAAAATGACTATTTTAGCTTCCTATTCCTTCATACGTACAAAATTGATGGGCAGGAAAATACCAGCTGCTCCATCGAGCCTACGCCATACTCATGATGCCTGGACCTCCAATGCAGCGATTCAGATTTGTTTGCACAGTGCTGGTGAAAATGAAGATGATAAATGATTGCAAAGAAAGATACACAAGCTCAGTACATTCTACAGTACATGACAACTAATTAGCTACCTTTCAATTGCAGTTATTGGTGTCATGTAGGAGATAACCAAATCGCACACAGCAAAATCCCACAAAAAGGCAATGTAATAATGACCAAATAATCTGTCTTAGGGATTTGGAGCAAAATATTAGTCACGTCATAAGTAATGCAACGGAATCTTTCACATTCACTTGAACAGGCTGGTGGAGCATATGATGAACATTTCATGCAAAACTCAGCACATCTAATCTAACAGTGCGGATCTCCCCCAGTACTGCACTGGAGTTCCAGTTCAAATTTTGTGCTCTCTCCTCTGGAATAGAGCTTCAACCTACATTCTACTGACTCAGAGGTGTGAGTGCGACCGACTGAGCAATGGCTGGTATCCCAACCTTCATGTTATTCAGTGTCTTTAACATAAAAAGGGCCCATGGAGAGACGTAAATTTGTGGAAGGAAAAGAAACCGACATCAAGCCAAGAAAGGAGAAATTGTAATGGGGTGATTAGAATCTTCTTTGAACAGATACATTTTAAGGTGTGGAGAGGTGAAGGCTTTGAGGGAAGAGGTTCACTGCTATCTGTGATTTTCCCTTGTTTATGCTCTGCAGCAGTTACCTGAGCCATCTTTATTTCATCTGGAGGTCAAAGTACCTGCTCAAATCTCTAGATAAGTAAGGAAGGGAGAAACATGCCCAACGCAGTAGGCTGTTTGGGGTGGATTGTCTAGGGGTGTTTGTTTGGAGGCGGGATGATGGAGGGACGGGGTGTTTGAGGGGGAAGAGGTGGAAAAACCTTGATGTGAATCCTGCACTGGTCATCATTTCAAGGGTGAGTACTCTCACACACAGGCAGAAAGACCTTGAAGCCATATCCACTGACAAGTCATTGACAGAAAGAGGACCACAATGTATAAAAGCTTTGAATATGAACTCTGTGATGGTTCAGGTCAGAAACTTCAAAGTGTTTTATGAAACCTGCCTGAATCATAAGTTTTGCATCTTGAATTTAGCTAGGATAAGCATGAGATGTTTCATTTCAGGTATGATTCAAGTGACCCACTCGGGAGCTTTTATCAAACAAAGTTTATTTAAGGATATAGTTAACATGTATAGTAAGAAAATTAGCAAGAACTTTTATCAATTACAAACAAGAAACAAACAATCATGATAATGTATAACCCTTAAATGAATATATACAAGTTGCCCCAATCGAAGCCAATATCCAGTAAACAAAACACTTTAAACAGGTTTAACACAGCACAGATTAATGCTCACGTGACACTGGGATCGAGGTCGTTATTTGAATTCTGCAGTCCAATGCTCTTGAGACTCAGAACAGTTTGAAGACAAGACAGCTTCCCAAAACACCAGAATGACTTTACTGCAGAATGGCAAACAAGATGTGCTTTCAGCTAACTGGTAAAACTTTCAAAATGAAAATAGAGACTTCTTTCAGTTATGTTTCTAACATTGTAGCCAAAATGAAACTATAGACAACCCTTGTCACCTGAGCTGCACACAGTTTTTTTTGCTCCTCCCTTCAATGACATCATCTAAGGCTGTGAGCTGAGAAACACTGACTGTGAGTTGTAGAGATCATGATTTTTTTTTAAAATCTCTTAAAGGGACACTAACATCACAACTCATGGCATTAAAACCCTGCTGAGAGATAGAGAGCACATGGATTTGCATAATATATGACCCTCCTCCATGCACGAACACATGTTTCCTTAGACACTGTACCCGCAACTGTCAAGATTGCAGATGTGTCAGGAGAACACTTCTGCCTCAGTCTTATACCGCCAAGAATAAAATTGACATAACCCTGCAAAGCATGTGAACAAGGTTCGTTCCACAGGGACATATAACATTGCTACACTCTGTTCTCTGTGATGACCTTGGTGGGTATCCACTAGAGCGTCAAGACCTGGAGGGCCCCAGCCTGCTTTGTGTGTCCTGCTGTGGGGCAGGTGTACTGTCCTAGGCCTGTGGAGCTGAAGGTGTAGGGGTCACAGGAAGTGGGAATTGGAAACAGCCGGAGAGCCTTAGAGTCACCTAGTAAAGGCCCCAGGTTGTCAAGCTGCTAGTCCTCCTCCCTATGAGTGTCTGACAGCCCCCAGCTAACTCCATAAGGAAAGGGGCAATTGGAGTGAGATCTAAATGCCCTGCCCCTCTCACATTGACACTGATGGATACCACCAATGGCTACAGTGATGGAGTCCTGCTCCTGCAGCAGTGCAAGAAGGTGTCCTGGACCAAGGTCTCCATAGCAGCTGCCAACCTGAAGAAGGGAAAGGGTTAATGTTTTTTTGTACTCAAAGTATTTTGTACCCAAAAGAACATAGAACATAGAACATAGAACAGTACAGAACAGGCCCTTCGACCCACGATGTTGTGCCGAGCTTTATCTGAAACCAAGATCAAGCTATCCCACTCCCTATCATCCTGGTGTGCTCCATGTGCCTATCCAATAACCGCTTAAATGTTCCTAAAGTGTCTGACTCCACTATCACTGCAGGCAGTCCATTCCACACCCCAACCACTCTCTGCGTAAAGAACCTACCTCTGAGATCCTCCCTATATCTCCCACCACGAACCCTATAGTTATGCCCCCTTGTAATAGCTCCATCCACCCGAGGAAATAGTCTTTGAACGTTCACTCTATCTATCCCCTTCATCATTTTATAAACCTCTATTAAGTCTCCCCTCAGCCTCCTCCGCTCCAGAGAGAACAGCCCTAGCTCCCTCAACCTTTCCTCATAAGACCTACCCTCCAAACCAGGCAGCATCCTGGTAAATCTCCTCCGCACTCTTTCCAGTGCTTCCACATCCTTCTTATAGTGAGGTGACCAGAACTGCACACAATATTCCAAATGTGGTCTCACCAAGGTCCTGTACAGTTGCAGCATAACCCCACGGCTCTTAAACTCTAACCCCCTGTTAATAAAAGCTAACACACTATAGGTCTTCTTCACAGCTCTATCCACTTGAGTGGCAACCTTTAGAGATCTGTGGATATGGACTCCAAGATCTCTCTGTTCCTCCACAGTCTTCAGAACCCAACCTTTGACCCTGTAATCCACATTTAAATTAGTCCTACCAAAATGAATCACCTCACATTTATCAGGGTTAAACTCCATTTGCCATTTTTCAGCCCAGCTTTGCATCCTATCTATGTCTCTTTGCAGCCTACAACAGCCCTCCACCTCATCCACTACTCCACCAATCTTGGTGTCATCAGCAAATTTACTGATCCACCCTTCAGCCCCCTCCTCTAAGTCATTAATAAAAATCACAAAGAGCAGGGGACCAAGCACTGATCCCTGTGGCACTCCGCTAGTAACCTGCCTCCAGTCCGAAAATTTTCCATCCACCACCACCCTCTGTCTTCGATCAGATAGCCAGTTACCTATCCAGTCGGCCAACTTTCCCTCTATCCCACACCTCCTTACTTTCATCATAAGCCGACCATGGGGGACCTTATCAAACGCCTTACTAAAATCCATGTATATGATATCAACTGCCCTACCTTCATCAACACACTTAGTTACCTCCTCAAAAAATTCAATCAAATTTGTGAGGCACGACTTGCCCTTCACGAATCCGTGCTGACTATCCCGTATTAATCCGCATCTTTCTAAATGGTCGTAAATCCCATCCCCAAGGACCTTTTCCATCAATTTACCAACCACCGAAGTAAGACTAACCGGTCTATAATTACCGGTTGAACTTTGTACCTGGAATGTATCATAAACATAACCCTTCCTTATGGCTAGTCTCCCCTTTGTTTATATTGCTCCTGGTAGTAGTATAAGCCATTTGTTCATGATTCCCTCGCTTGTTTATATCATTCTGATAAAACAGACAGTTAAATATAGATGTTGGGTTGTAAGTCTTTCTTTCCCGTAGGCTTGTGTATGATTTAAACAAAGGAAGCAGCTACCAAATGGTAGAGTGCGAGAATGGCCGTTTGAAGGAGGACTCCCACTGGGACAGCTGCAATCGCACACAGTCACTTCAAAGGAAAAGCTGCGGGAAGAGCGCGGGATCAGAGGTTGCATCTTGACTACAACTACCAGGAGAATTGTGCTTTATGACCCAAGGATACCAGATAGTCTCTAACCATGATCCAGAGACTATCAGAAGCTGTTAAAGGAACTATGATTTATGATCAAGGACTGTTAACTGGACTTTGCTTTATGGCTTGTATTGGGAACCCTGATGTATAAATGTCCACGCTTCTTGTGTTCAGAGAGAACTTTGGCTTCCGCTTTCAAGGGGTCAGGTTCTCCCTCAAGCTTGTGAGAATAAAGCCTGACTGTATTTTGACTCATACCAGCCCCAGAGGTATTTTTACCGACTTCACAACCTTCCAGTGTTTGGTGGACCTTGGTGCATTGGTATACCAGCACTCTCACTTCAGACTGACTGCAGATGGACTCTTCCATCATATGTTGCAATCTGAGTGCAGCTAACATCTCTTCCTGATATTCCCTTGCAGCTTCACCAACTGGGACTGAATCTGGAGGCTGGTCATCTGACTCAGCCTTTACAGATTCCTGGCCTCGAGTGCCAGCTACCTAGCATGTCTTTGCCTCTGCCTGCTGTGGACCAGATTGTATGCTGTGCTTGCCAGATTGTGATCCCAAAGCTGCTTTAGAACTACGTTCCACCGAGGTGTGTCTCTGTGCTGGTGGAGGGTGTGGGTGAGCACTCTGATGGGTCTTTGTGGTGTTCTTCTCTGGTTCCTCATCTGAGGTGTCCTTGGAGCTGGAGATGAGACATGTGCATGCTGCTGGGTGCTTTCCAGAGGTGCATATGAGAAAAAGAGGAGATAATTAGTACATGGCATGTCACTCTAAAACAGGGCAAAGCATTCACTGTATCAAAAATGGAAAATGCTGGAAAGTCTCAGCAGGTCTTACAGAATCTGTGGAGAGAGAACAGAGCGAATGTTTCAAGTCTAGATGACTCTTTGTCAGAGCACTCACTCCGTGATTGTCTAAGAAATGAGCTGGTGGAGGATCTTCATTTGTGTGTGCACTGCCCATCTCACCATTGGCACAGGCCTGATCGATGTCCTCTCTGGCCAACGCAATGGCCTGAACCTTGAACTCTGTGAGGACCTTGACGTTGAGCACTCTACCCCCTCGTCTGGGACCTCTCCCTATTATTGTGTGTGAGCTTGTTCTGCAGAAAGACAGGTAGAGAGAGTATGAGAAAGATACATGCTAGGGCAGATGATAAGAATGCTTGGCATGTGTGGGTGGCAAGGGGAGCAGTGGACAGGAGGAGGATGTGACCTCCAGAACAGATGAGCCCAGATGGAGATCTGAGGGTGTGTGAGAGAGTTAGCGCTGATGTCCCTTGAGTGTGTGAGTTGGGAATGATGAGGTGATTGACTTACCCGGGTGGCACGGATCAGATTATTCATCCTCTTCCTGGATGGCTGACCTCTTGCCTACCGCGTTGGCACTGACTACCACTGCCACTGCCTTTTGTACTGTGTTGGCACTGACCAGCGTGGCCACTGCCTCCAACGTCGATTGATCTTGCTGGATCTCCTGCTTCCAGAATGGGATGAGAAGACATTGCAGTGGGCCTGGACTGCGTCCAGCAGCCACTCCAGTCAGGCGTCACTGAACTTGGAGGCTGCCATTTTCCTCAGTTTCAGGGCCATGCCTTCAGTGGCGCAGTCCTAGGGTGCCAACACTGGAAGGTTGTGTGCAGCTGCACCTTAAATATGGCGGCCGGAGTGAGGAAGCAGTGAGTTGACATTGGACATTGGAATGGGCGAATCAGAGGCCGCTCACCAGCGACACAACATACTTCACATACGTGGATAATTAATGAGCCGAGGAGCCGACGATACGGAGCAAAAACCCACCATTATGGCCAGAGGGTAGAAACCAGATTTTCACGCCTGTTACAATACTTAGTGCAATGTGGGGAAAATCCTACCCTGAGTCTTCAAACCAACTGCTCATATCCCCAACAGTAATTTATGGGCCTTGGTTTTAAAACTAATCAGCTAGAAGAGTATCCTTCAGTTAGTAATACTTATATTTGAAGAACATTGAAATCAATGGCTAATAGTTTCTCTGTAATTGTTGTTATTCCAGATTTGTCCCTATCATCTCTCTCAGCCTGCTCTGGATCCACCATTTCCTATGTCTAATCATGGGTAAAGCCATTGGATAAAGCCATTTATGAGTTACATTAAAACTATCTAATTTGCAGTAACTGTCGAGGAGAGCCTTGGAATCATCATTACATAATGTCTGCTGTTTTCTACAGGCAACCAGGATGTCATTTACTATTTTTGGATCCCATTGTTATACGACTTTGCATGGAAATAGATCCTTAAGTGGTTCAGAGTCAAAGATAAATTCAGTTAATTATTCCTGTTGGGATGTGCGCCTGCATAATGCAGCTATCTGTAAAGTTTTAAGTCCCCATATTCTTTAGCTATGTGAGCTTCTAATACAATTTTCATATTTGATTGGATTATAATGTGTGAGTATTGCCCTGTTACTGGGCTACAGTTACAGCCCATTCACTCAACACCAGTGGTTAGAGCAGAGGAAAGCACAGTGAGATAAGCATTGTGGTGCAGAAATATAGAGTCATAGAGGTTTACAGCATGGAAACAGGCTCTTCGGCCCAACTTGTCTATGCCGCCCTTCTTTTTACCACTAAGCAGGTCCCAATTTCTTGCGTTTGGCCCACATCCCTCTATACCATTTTACCCATGTTACTATCTAAAAGCTTTTTAAAAGACAAAATTGTACCAGTCTCGACTGCTACCTCTGGCAGCTTGTTCCAGACACTCACCACCTTCTGTGTGAAAAAATTGCCCCTCTGGACCCTTTTGTATCTCTCCCCTCTCACCTTAAATCTATGCCATCTAGTTTTAGACTCCCCTACCTTTGGAAAAAGATGTTGACTATCTAGGTGATTTATGCCCCTCCTTATTTTAAAGACCTCCATAAGATCACCCCTGCAGTGCAAAAATATTGTTGTATCTTTGTAAGCATATTCAAAAGTGTTTCAATTTGATTTTGTTTCTATTCCTATTTCTCATGATTCATCAGCATGTGTGAAGCTGCCCAAAATATGTAGTTTATAGACCGATTATTTCAGTGCAGTTGGAGCGGAGGGAGGTATCTTCACTATAACCCAGGAGGAGGAATGCCAGTTGTACCATAATTCTCCTTCTACCACCATCTGCACAGAGATCAGCTAACTCAACACAGTTCCAGAATCTAAGCTGGCACCTGAATCTGAGCTTTGGAGAGCTCAGTAACAGTGAAATAAACTGAGAGTTAAATTCTCATTGTACATAATTTAACAACAGCATGTATTTATACTGTGAATTAAACGTACAAAAATATCCCGAGGTACTTCACAGAGACACAGTTGGAAACCACTGATTTCAAAGCAAATAAACATTGGGAGAAAATGGGCTGCCTGCTTTCAATGCTGTTTTGGTATCTAGATTAGAAATATTAATCTAGATAGGGAGGGTTGAGAATGGGCCTGTCCTGTGTAAATTGGAATGAAAGATTGGTCGGCAAAACTGCAGTGGGCTGCCTTTAGAGAGGAGGTGGTCTGGATACATTTGAGGTTTCATGTAAAGGTAGGAAAAGAAAAACCAGAGTTCCCTGGATGAGGCACGGATACTGAGTAAGATGAAACAGATACTGACAGATGCAGGTGAGCAATACAAATGAGAACTAGGCTGAGTATCGAAGTTTCAGAGGGCAAGTGAGAAAAGGAATAACAGATGCTAAGAGGATGAAAAGAGATTGGCAGCGAACAAAAAGGAATCTGAAAGTCTTCTACAGGCATATAAATAGCAAAAGAGCAGTGAAGGGGTTGAGGAGGGGCTTGATTCAGGACAAGAAATGGAAGCTATTCATGGAGGGTGGGAATGGTTGAGGTACCAAATTAGTACTTTTCAGCAGTCTTCACTAATATGCTACTACAGTCAGATTGAATGAGAAGATAGTTGAAATATTGGGTGGGCTATAAAAGGTATTAGAAAAGCTTGTTATACTTAAAAGTTGATAAGTCATGAGGACTGGATGGGATGCATCCGAGGTTTTTGAGGAAAATGAGGACTGAAATTGTGGAGGGGACTGGCTATTATTTTCCTGTGTTCCTAAGGGAGGACAATGCACCAGAGGACTGGAGAATTGCAAATTCTTCTGAAGTAGAGAGTTGCAAGGATCGACCCAACAACTACAGACCAGTCACTTTAACCTCTGTGGCAGGAAAGCTTTTAGAAACCAGAATCAGGGATAAAATGATCAGTCACATGGACAAATGTGGATTAATTAAGGGAAGCCAACCCAGATTTCTGACCTCAGATTTTGCATCTTTTTCCCAATGGAAGAAGGTGGAAGAGAGTGTGTCTGAGGTGCGTGGGGTCCTTGATTATGTTGGCTGCTTTTCCGAGGCAGCAGGAAGTGTCGACATAGTCAGCAGATGGGAGGCTGGTTTGCATGATGGACTGGGCTTTGTTCACGACTCTTTGTAGTTTCTTGCGGTCTTGGACAGAGCAGAAGCCATACCAAGCTGTGATACAATCATTTATTTTATTTTTAGCAGCTCTTTTACGCAAGCAAAGTCAGTACTTAAATCTTTTTCAGTCACATTTTGTGTCAATCTATGTTATCCCACAGGGAATGATTATCTCTGTAACATTCAATGGCAACTATTCTCAGGACCACCCTTTGCATAGAATTTCCTGAAAATGTTTGACAAATCAAACCATGACTGTAGCTTCCAAGTCCTCTTCCCCGCCCTATCCCCGTAACCCCACACATTTCCCTTGGCTAATCCATGTAACCAACACATCTTGGGACACCAAGGCGCAATTTAGCATGGCCAATCCAACTAATCTGAACACATCTGGACTGTGGGAGGAAACTGGAGCACCCAAAGGAAACCCATGTGGACACAGGGAGAACGTGCAAACTCCGCATAATCGCCCAAGACCGGAATCAAGCTCAAGTCCCTGTGCTGTGCCTCATGACCAAGCATGATTTATTGGGCTACTTTCAAGGTAAGATTGTTGATTGAAGATTACTCCAAATTTGGTCTTAATGTCCAAACCTATATATTTAAATGTTCTGAAATGGGGCTTCCAATCTTTTGTCTTAACTGTAACAAATTAATCAAATTACACGGAACTCCTCATAGAAAATCACTGACATGCATCATAAAGATGCCTGGGAGTTTTGTTTTGCGGTACCAATAGAAGATTGCTATATCTGCTTTCAGTTGAATAAAGTATACTTTCAGCAAAACAGATCTAACTGAGAAATACTATATCCTTGCTGCATCATTTCATCCATAAACACATTTGTTTAGCTTCCCTTCCACATCACCTGCCTCTTTAGGCTGTTTCAAAAATACTTTTCTCTTAAATTTTTCTCTCTATAAAAATATGGTTTTTATATTGATCAACCTACATTCCCACAAATGTGGCCAACAGAGCTACAAAAATTTTCCGGATTACTTTTTTCCACTATTGGGGAATCCACTCTAATATTTTGATCTCCAAGTTGCCCTTTGAGATCCTGAGCCACTAGTTTTACTTTGCTGTTATTAGTTCCATCTGGGGGGACCATTTCCTGTACTACTCTGTGATTAGGCTGGCAATCCTCTATCTGACACTTCAGAGTAGACATCAATTTCCTTCCAGCTATCCAACTCTTTTTGTCTTTAATTTGTTGGCACGTCCTGATCATAAGGCCTTCATCTTCTAGTAATGTTTCTAGATTGTTCTGTAGCCCTTGTCCTGTTGCCTAATTTAGTTGAGCCACAGCCTCTCGTTGCACTTTGATGTCTGTCTGGACTATTATTCCAGGATGTTGCCCTCCAACGATAAGAGTTTCCATCACCGGCATGTTATTATTTTCCAGTGCAAGATTTAGTGCCAGAATCCACTGTGAGAACTTGCATAGCCTTTTCTCACTTTTCACTCTTTCACCCCATTCTACAAGTCTATAGATCTTGTCCATTATCTTGGACATTTAGCCAATATTTGAACTTTCCAGTAACTTTCCTTGTTCTCCCTGCAATAGTCGCACATCCCTCCATTCACTAGACCCTTATGGTATGTATGTCACCCTATGTACCAATCTAGGCAGTTGTCCTTTGGGCTCAATAACCCTGTCTTTCACACCAGTATCATTAGGTTTCTAGTAACTGTTAAACTTATGATTATGTCAGCTACAGGGTACGTCATCATATTCTATTAATTGCTCAGATTTGGAAAGTTTGTAATCAATCCCAACTACCCATGATAACTGGATCTTAAATAGTTTAGCTACCAGTCTTATCATCAGACACTCTCACCTAACCCAGAGCTTTCCACTCTTCATGGCTTTCTCTTTTGTGTATACTAAGTCCCCAGCATTAAAGTTCATCATGGACAATCTTATACAATGGCTTAGTATTCTCCAGATTTTCTCTGTGACATTTTCAGCCTTGACGAATGTTCTTCTTGCTGCACATAAAGCATTTGCATGTGCAGAAAAAGTGGAATTAATTGTGGTACTTTCTAGAGCAGGAGGACTATCACACGGAACAGAAGCTAGGCTGGGATTCCTTTCATCAACCAATTGATAAAGGACTATATCCCCAGTCATCTGAAGTGAATTATTTGCTTGAACTGCTCATGCTAGTGCAGTTTTAACTTGCACTTTTGTTTATTGACTAAGATCTTATTAAACATTCCATTGATCACTGTGTGATTGCTTTCAGTTTCCCAAGGACTTTCAGCTGCAGTGTTCTTGACTACAATGTTCATATTTTCACATGTCTCTCAACTCATCATTAGCAAATTCAACCCCCAGTTGTCAGTCAGAAATTTAGGCAGTGCACCAAGTCTGGATCCTATCCATTTTTTGCATGTCTTTATCTACAAGCACCCTTTTGTCCTTGCCACATATTACTGTAAAAACATATGGCAACCAGATTCAGTCTATAAAAAGTAAGATTAAAATGTTTCTTTGGCCCTTTAGATCTATGGTTACGATTTAATTCAAGTATCTTGCCAATGGAAGACTTACAATTGAGTCTCACAGTGGCTGCTGATACTTTTTACATTTGTTACATTTTGCTTTAATCTCAATGATGATGTTGAATACTCATCATCAACCACAACTCCATCTCTTGATAAGATTTTTAATTTGCGACAAGGGTGAGCAAATTGTGTAACTTCAAGACAATTTGCTTTATCTTCCACTCAGATTTTTATCACCTGATGCAATTCACACTTCCTTATTACCATTCAAGATGATGCCAAGGCATGGCGACTTCTTGCAAGCTCTCCCCAGCATACCCCCTAATAATATCTTTTACTCTCGTTCTATGCTCTGAAAACTGTACTCTAACTCTTTTAAACTCTCTAATCCCTATCGGCAACTGCTAAAGCATATTCTGTACTCTATCCTCTCCTTCTCCCTTATGTACTCTATGAACAGTATGTTTGTCTGTGTAGCTCGCAAGAAACAATAATTTTCATTGTATCCCAATTTCTGTGACAATAATAAATCAATTCTTTAACATCAGATGAGAAATCTCAGGCTTTATTAAGGGGATGCAATCATACCCTGATTGGAAAGTCAATGGATCTAGTTTGTCTGAAAATAGTTGTTTTATTATCTTCCATGTCCAGTTTCATTCTTGCCTTTTTAATGGAAGGCTTGCTCAACAGCAAGGATATCACACTAGAGATGACATCATTATTAATAAAGTGGCTTACTCCAGCTATTTTGCATGTACTCTCCAGTCTTTTTCGTGACCTCAATGTTTTGTCATCCCAGAACCTGAATCAAGTTGAATTTTCATCCTCCCTGACCTTACTATTGAGTGAATCCAAATAACATTTTAACCAATCTGTTCCATACATTGTCAAGGGGCGAACACTGTCTAACATAGCATAATTAAAGTAATCCACGACTACTACATTAATTACCTGACAAAAGGTTTTTGCAACTAATACAATTTCCTCTGTCTGACCATTATCATATCTCCTGAATGCTGTGTCATACCTCGTTTCAAAGCCCTGCACTTGTACTTTTGGCAGTTCAGCGCTTCATGTTATTCTGAGTCACATCTGAAACACCTGCTAACTGTTTATCAGGCAATCCAGGGGTTCATTCGCTAGTATTGCACCTCCAACCCAGAAATCTGCGGTGATATCTAGATCTGAGAAAAGTGCCTTCACCCTCATTCCTTCTGTTTGTAACTTTTCTGTTGTACTGATGCTGAGCCCTGTATCTGAACAATCTCTGGGAAATGGAGAAGTAGAACTGAGGAGTGGGAAGAAGTAAAACGGAGGCACTAAAACACCAACAATGGCAGGAGAATGTAATGATGTGGAGATGCCGGCGTTGGACTGGGGTAAACACAGTAAGAAGTTTAACAACACCAGGTTAAAGTCCAACAGGTTGGAATGCGAATACTTACAACTAATCAAGTCTTTAAGAGACAAAACAATGTGAGTGGAGAGAGCATCAAGACAGGCTAAAAAGATGTGTATTGTCTCCAGACAAGACAGCCAGTGAAACTCTGTGGGGGTTACAGATAGTGTGACATGAACCCAATATCCCGGTTGAGGCCGTCCTCGTGTGTGCGGAACTTGGCTATCAGTTTCTGCTCAGCGACTCTGCGCCGTCGTGTGTCGCGAAGGCCGCCTTGGAGAACGCTTACCCGAATATCAGAGGCCGAATGCCCGTGACCGCTGAAGTGCTCCCCAACAGGAAGAGAACAGTCTTGCCTGGTGATTGTCACCAGGCAAGGACCTGCAGAGTTTCACTGGCTGTCTTGTCTGGAGACAATACACATCTTTTTAGCCTGTCTTGATGCTCTCTCCACTCACATTGTTTTGTCTCTTAAAGACTTGATTAGTTGTAAGTATTCGCATTCCAACCATTATTCATGTAAATTGAGTCTGTGTCTTTATATGCTCTGTTTGTGAACAGAATTCCCACTCACCTGAAGAAGGGGCTTGCAGCTCCGAAAGCTGGTGTGGCTTTTGCTACCAAGTAAACCTGTTGAACTTTAACCTGGTGTTGTTAAACTTCTTACAAGGAGAATGTAACACATAGTATTTGGTGGAAACAACTGCATAGTCTGTATGCAAATCTTCATCCCGTTTAATTGAAATAAAACTGAGTTTGGCATACTTGTCTGATCTCACTCTGTTTTCTTTTTGATTAATGTTGTTAGCGTAGAAGAAACTTAAAACTATCCCTGCTGTTAAGCCTCAGTTACCTGTTGTGAGAATAGAGGATAAATGCCTATTTGATCAGAATTTGATACCAGTTTCTTCTTGGATATGAATCTGTTTTCAGATGAGGTCATAACTGACAGTGATAATGGCAGATTCACTGAAAATATTATGTACAAGGATTTATATCTTTCCCTCAAGCATCAAATAAATTATGTTTTATTATAAAATAACAAATGTTCTCTCAAAACATAAATCAAGGTCTGAAGAGACAAAGAGTAAAATAATATTTGGATGCTGTAAATCTTCTCTCCTTGGATATTTTGATGCTGAAACAGTGCTTTGAAAACTTGACATACTGGTACACTCTGAGCTGAATGTTTGGCCCCATAACCTCCCATTACCAGGATGGAGTACTTCCATTTCCCATGAGTTGCTCCTGCCTCAACTCATATGCTGCTAATACCCTCCTTGGTGGTGTTGTTTGCTCTAACACGGCTGTTTCAAAGCTTTCCTGGCCAGTTCAGTAAATATTAACTCATTCAAAACTGTGCTATCTGTATCTTAAAGCTCACCAGGTCCTGTTCATCCATCACCTCTGTGCTCTCCAGCCTACATTGACTCCTTGTCCTGCAACCACACGCAATTTTAAAATCCTCATCCTTGTTAAAATCCTTTAACAGCTCGATAACCTCTTCCAAAATCCCAAAATCCTCAAAATCCTTCCAGCCTCTTGTACATCTCTGATTTTTGTTGTTTCACTGTTGTTGGGCTGCATCTTCACTTGCATAGGCCCTGAGTTCTAAAATTCCTGCCCTAAACCTTTTGGTCTCTATTTCTTTCTCCTCTTTTAAGATGTTCCTTAAAACCTCAATTCATGAACAAGCCTTTGATCACCTGTCTAATATTTCCTTACATAGCCCAGTGTCAAGTTTTTTTGATAATGCTTCTGTGAAGCATTTTATTAATTTCATTTGAACATTCTGCTATTCCATAGCTCAATGCATAATAATAACATCTTTATCCTCTGACCACCAACTCCATCCATTCTCTGTGGCAATTGTCTGAGGCGGAACCAGGCCTTTTGCGACATTTATGTAATATTTGGCCCTGAGGTCAGCTTCCAAGCTCATATTCGTGCCATCGTTAAGATCACCTTTCTTTATTCATTCACGGGATGTGTTCATCACTGACTAAGCCAGCATTTATTTCCCATCCCTAATTACTTTTGAGAAGATGGACATGAATCCCCTTTTTGAATTGCTGCAGTCCATGAGGTGTAGTTACATCCATAGTGCTGTTAGGAATGAAGATGCAGGATTTTGACCGATTTTGAGAGTGAAACAACTGTGATATATTTTCAAATCAGGATGGTAGGTGACTTGGAGGGGAATTTGCAGGTGGTCTTCCCATGTATCTGTGCCCTTGTCCTTCTAAGTGGGAGAGGTTGTGGGTTTGGAAGGTCATGTTGAAGGGGCCTTGGTGAATTGCTGCAGCGCATCTTGAAGAAGGTACAAACTCCTACCGCTGTGCATTTGTGGTAGAGGGAGTGAATGTTAAAGGAGGTGGATGAGAAGCCAGTCAAGCAGGCTGCTTTGTCCTGGATGGTGTTGAGCTTCTTGAGTGCTATTCAAATTGCACTCATCCAGGCAAGTGGAGAATATTCCATCAATCTCCTGACTTGTGCCTCGTAGATGGTGGACAGGATTTGGGGAGTCAGAAGGTGAATTACAAGCCTCTGACCTACGCTTGTAGCCACAGTATTTATATGACTGATCCGGCTCAGTTTCTGGTCAATGGTAACTTCCAGGATAGTGATAAGATTCAGTGATAGTAATGCCATTGAATCTCAAGGAGAGATGGTTGGATTCCCACCTGTTGGGGATGATTATTGCCAAGCACTTGTGTGGCATGAAAGTTACTTGCCACTTGTCAGCCCAAACTTGAATGTTGTCCAGGTCTAGCAGCACAGTAGCACAGTGGTTAGCACTGCTGCCTCACAGTGCCAGGGACCCAGGTTCAATTCCGTCCTTGGGTCACTGTCTGTGTGGAGTTTGCACGTTCTCCCTGTGTCTGCGTGGGTTTCTTCCAGGTGCTCCGGTTTCCTCCCACAGTCCAAAGATGTGTGGGTTAGGCTGATTGGCCATGCTAAATTGACCCTAGTGTCAAGAAATTAGCAGAGTAAATATGTGGGGTTACGGGGATAGGGTCTGGGTGGGATTATGGTCGGTGCAGACTCGATGGGCTGAATGGCCTCCTTCTGCACTGTAGAGATTCTATGATTCTATTCTAATATGGACAAGAAGTACAACTCTGTATCATGGCCCAACTCCACCCTTCCCAGATTACCTGCTGCTGAAAACCTCCTTTGTGTCTTTACTACCTGTAGATTTAACACAGACCTGCTGGATTTCCATAAACTATCCTCTGTAAGGTTGAGATCATCTCTGCTGCTTATGTCCTAACTAGCACTAAATCCCAATCACCTATCATCTCAGTACTTGCTGACCTATTGGCTCCTGGTTAAGCAATGCCTGGATTTTTAAATTTTCATCCTTGTAGTTAATCTCTCCATGGTCTCATCCCTTCTTATCTCTGTAATCTCATCTGCCACCACAACCCTCTGAGATTGCTCCACCTATATAATTCCGACCTCTTGATGTAGACTTAGATTTAGTTCCTGTGGTCCCATGTTGGACAATGGACAACAGGACTCCATTATTGGCCCTGGTCCATCACAATCTCTTTCGCACCAGCCCAGGTGGTGTCCTGCTCTTGAAGGTCCTACCTAAATGTAATTCACCAGGTTTTCTTTGGCTGGCCCTGTCTTCTTCTTCCGCCTGGTGGTGTTCACTGTATTGCTACTCTGTCAGGACACATGTCCAGGAGGAAAAGGACATATCTTGCCAGCCTCAGTTGTCTCTCAATGACCCACAAGTGCAACAGTTCTCTGTAGCACTTCCTCATTGGTCGTGCTAGCTCTGCATGTGATGACCAGATCTTCCATAGTCAACGGTGGTGAAAGACTTCCAAATGCCATGTCACCTTGCTGTTCTCTCCAATGTCGTGCTGCAGAGAATGCAGTTGGTACTACTATGAACAGCCATGATTATGATCACTACACCAATGGTGGCCACGCCTTTAACTGCCTAGGCCCTAAAGTTCTGGAATTCCCTCCCAAAACCTCCCCACCTTTTTATCTTTTAAAACCCTCTTTAAAACCTATCTCTTTCACAAAGCATTTGTGTTATACCTGCTTAATATTTCCTTCTGGCTAGGAGTCGTATTTTCTTTTAGAATGCCTTACAGAGGAAATTAGAGAGAGTATCCGATCTAAGGTAGAAGCATACAGATTGGCCAAGAAAAATAATAGGTCTGAGGATTGGGAGCAGTTTAGAATTCAGCAAAGAAGATCAAGGGATTGCTTAAGAAGGGGAAAATACAGTATGAAAGTAAGCTTGCAGGGAACATAAAGATGACACCACGAGTTTCTATAGATATGTGAAGAGAAAGAAGTTGGTGAAGACAAATGTAGGTCCCCTGCAGACAGAAACAGGAGAATGTATAATAGGGGACAAAAAAATGGCCGAGCAGCTGAATACATACTTTGGTTCTGTCTTCACAAAAGAGGACACAAATCAGATGCCAGAAATGTTGGAGAATGCAAGATTTAGTGAGAGGGAAGAACTGAGGGAGATCAATATTAGTAGAGAAATGGTACTGGGAAAGTTGATGGGAATGAGGGTGGATAAATCCCCAGGGCCTGATAATCTACATCCCAGAGTACTTAAGGAAGTGGCTCTAGAAATAGTGGATGCATTGGTGGTCATCTTCTAGGATTCTATAGACTCTGGAACAGTCCCTGCAGATTGAAGGGTAGCTAATGTCACTCCAATATTCAAAAAAGGAAGTAGAGAGAAAACAGGGAATTATAGACCAGTAAGCTTTAACATTGGTAGTGGGGAAAATTCTCGAATCCATTATCAAGGAACTTATAACAGAGCATTTAGAAAGCAGTGGCAGGATCAGACAGAGTCAACATGGATTTATGAAGGGGAAATCATGCTTGACAAATCTGTTGGAATTCTTTGAAGATGTAACTAGTAGAGTTGACAAGGGGGAACCAGTAGATGTGGTATATTTGGACTTTCAGGAAGTGCTTGACAAAGTCCCGCACAAGAGATTATCGTGCAAGATTAAAGCGCATGGGATTGGAGGAAGTGTATTGAGATGGATAGAAAATTGGTTGGCAGAGTGGAAGCAAAGAGCAGGAATTAATGAGTGCTTTTCTAATTGGCAGGCAGTAACTAGTAGGATGCCACAGGGATCGGTGCTGGGACCCCAGCTATTTATAATATATATTAATGATTTGGGTGAGGGACAAAATGTGACATCTTAAAGTTTACAGATGATACCAAGTTGGGTGGGAGGGTGAACTGTGACGAGGGTGCAGAGATTCTTCAGAATGATCTGGACAGGTTGGGTGAGTGGGCTAATCAATGGCCGATGCAGTATAATTTGGACAACTGAAAGGTTATTCACTTTGGAAGCAAAAACAAGAAGGCAGATTACTACCTGAACAGCTGTAAATTGAGAGAGGGGAGTGTGCAGCGGGACCTGGGTGTCCTTGTGCACCAGTCTCTGAAGTAAGCATGCAGGTGCAGCAGGCGGTAAAGAAGGCAAATAGCATGTCGGACTTCATTGTGAGAGGTTATGGGTACAGGAGCACGGATATGTTGTTGCAACTATACAGGGCCTTGGCGAGGCCATACCTAGAGTATTGTGTGCAGTTTTGGTCTCCTTTTCTGAGGATGAATATTCTTGCTCTCAAGGGAGTGGAGCGAAGGTTTACCAGGCTGATTCCGGGGATGGCGGGACTGATGTATGAGGAGAGATTGACTAGGTTAGGATTGTTTTCGCTGGAGTTCAGACAAATGAGGGGGGGATCTCATAGAGACTTATAAAATTCTAACAGGTCTAGACAGGATAGATGTAGGGAGGATGTTCCCAATGGTGGGGGTGTCCAGAACCAGGGTCACAGTCTGAGGATTCAGGGTGGACCATTTAGGACAGAGGTGAGGAGACATTTCTTCATCCAAAGAGTGGTGAGCCTGTGGAATTCATTACCACAGGAAGTAGTTGATGCCAAAACATTGAATGCATTCAAGAGGCGGCTAGATATAGCACTTAAGGCAAATGGGATCACAGGTTATGGGGAAAAAGCAGGATTAGGCTATTGAGTTGGATGATCAGCCATGATCCTAATGAATGATGGGAGCAGGCTTGAAGGGCCAAATGGCTTCCTCCTGCTCCTATCTTCTATGCTTCGATGTATGTTTCTGTGTTTCTATGTAATGCTCCTGTGGAGCGTCTTGGGACGTTTCATTACATTAAAGGTATTGGATAAATAAGTGTTATTGAAATTGTATAAATATATGTGCAAGCATTGCTCATTATTGCAAGGTAATTATAATGGTAATTGTGTGTATCTGCATGAACTTGAAGTATGATAACGCATCAGTGCAGTGCAAGCGATGGTTCAATTAACACCGGGCTTTGATGTTACATTTTAAAGTAAGAAAGATATGTCTGCTAATTTTGCATAAGCCTATTTTTGTTATGGTATCAGAAAAAAACACACGATTCAGTACATTGCAAAGTCACGCAGATCAATGGAAATGAATGGCTTTTTCAGTTAACATTGGAAAGTGTGATGCGCAAAATCACGACTGGAGCAGAGCCACAATTATCACTTAACGCAGACAATCCAGATCGCTGCTGGCGAGTCGGGATGTGTGTGGCAGCTGATCATGAATTCTTTTTTGTTGAATCCAGTGAGTCGGGTTAGAATAGCAGTGGTGAAGTTTGTTGTGTGAAACTCCTTGGCTGGACCTCTGTGGTGTTGCACCAGGCTGGTGGACGGGTGAGAGATGGGATGAACCAGGGTTGCTGCAATATTACTGTGCCCTGTGCCAGCTCTGTGGCTTGGCAGAATTTCTGGGAGACTTTCTGCCCAGGATCAAACTCTAAAATTCACACTGATCTAACCCATATTATAATATAACCCATATTATGTTATATTAACCCCATGCTTTAACAGGCTTCTAACTCATGTTCATCAGCACGAGCCTCCACTATAATTATGTAAGAAGACATTAGCAGGAATGAAGTGTTCATGTGACAGTTCCCTCTGGCTGCATTTTTATCATTTTGAGAGATAAAATAAATTAGATCCATTTTCTAATGATGACCAGTCTGTCGAAACGCGGGTTGGTGTGTGTGTTGCTATTTTTCTGACCAGGACGCAGCTTCAATTTGGCTACATTGAACTCCACTTTTTTTTGCCAGGAGCGTGTGTGAGTGTTGGGGCTGTGCGCATGCGCGACGCTGCCCGCCTCTCCGAAAGACTGGCAGGAGGGCGGGCATGACGTCATCCCGGCGGACGCCATGACGTCTCACAACGGGGCGGGCGTCTTGACGTCGGCGCGGCGCCGTGCGGCATGACGTCAGCGGGCGGCGCCATGTTGTGTGTCTCACTCTGTGCCGGGGCCGCTGACTGCTGAAGTCGTGGGGAGGAGGAAGGGGGGGGGGAAACTTTATTTGGCGGTACTCTGGTTCCCGGTAACTGGTGCGGGGGGGAATCGGTTTTAGTTGCACCTCCAAGATGGAGCCTGAAAGCCTTTTGGAAGCTGTGGCAGGTCAGTGGCCGCGGAGCGCTGTTTGTCGGTGATTCCTGTCTCCAGCGGGCTGGAATCTCTCGCTGACACCGGGTTGGAAAGCCTCAGCTTTCCCTTTCCTTCCCCTTGATAACCAGCACTCTGTCTCTTTCCCACCAGCAGATTTCGAGAAGAAATCCAAAAAGGAAGTGTCGTCGCTGTTGGACCAGTTCCTTTGTCATGTCGCAAAGACGGGAGAAACCCTGTGAGTGAGAGTGTAGGGCCTGCGGGGAGGGGGGGGGGGGGCAGGGAACTGAGGCCAACTCTCAGCCCGGGGGGGGGGGGGTGGTGGCGGGCCAGTTAAATCGCTACTGAATGTGCTCGGCCGCACTTCAGCCAGTCCAGCAGTTTACCCTGGACTGAAGGAGGGGGCATTACTTTAAGGTCAGTTCCTGAGTTTGAAATCACGTTTCCCGGGCACTTAACGTGGGCACAGTGAGTGGGGTGGGGGGGGGGGGGGGGTCGAGGACACTCAAGAGGGTCTGGGCTGGACAGAGGGGATGGTGGTCTGGGGGGAATGGATGGAGGGACTGGCAGTCTGGGTGAGTGGACGGAGGGACGGTCGGTCTGGGTGAATGGACGAGGGATGGTCGGTCTGGGTGGTCTGGGTGAGGGACGGGCAGCCTGGGTGAGTGGACGGAGGGACGGGCGGCCTGGGTGAGTGGACGGAGGGACGGGCGGCCTGGGTGAGTGGACGGAGGGACGGGCGGCCTGGGTGAGTGGACGGAGGGACGGGCGGCCTGGGTGAGTGGACGGAGGGACGGGCGGCCTGGGTGAGTGGACGGAGGGACGGGCGGCCTGGGTGAGTGGACGGAGGGACGGGCGGCCTGGGTGAGTGGACGGAGGGACGGGCGGCCTGGGTGAGTGGACGGAGGGACGGGCGGCCTGGGTGAGTGGACGGAGGGACGGGCGGCCTGGGTGAGTGGACGGAGGGACGGGCGGCCTGGGTGAGTGGACGGAGGGACGGGCGGCCAGAGTGAGTGGACGGGGGGGCATGGGTGAAGGGACGGGGTGGGCGGAGGGATGGGCGGCCTGGGTGAGTGGACGGAGGGACGGGTGGCCTGGGTGAGTGGACGGAGGGACGGGTGGCCTGGGTGAGTGGACGGGGGGGCATGGGTGAGGGGACGGGGGGGCCAGGGTGAGTGGGCGGAGGGACGGGGGGGCCAGGGTGAGTGGGCGGAGGGACGGGCGGCCTGGGTGAGTGGACGGAGGGATGGACGGCCTGGGTGAGTGGACGGGGGGACGGGCGGCCTGGGTGAGTGGACGGAGGGACGGGCGGCCTGGGTGAGTGGACGGAGGGACGGGGGGCATGGGTGAGTGGGCGGAGGGACGGGCGGCCTGGGTGAGTGGACGGAGGGACGGGCGGCCTGGGTGAGTGGACGGAGGAACTGTGGGAGTGGGTGGAGGGACCGGCAGTCTGGTGGAATGAATGTAGGGATCAGTGATCTGACAATGGGCAGTGGGACTGGTGGCCTGGGGGAGTGACAGTCGGACCAGCGGTCTGGGATAGTGAATGGAGAGGCTGGTGGTCTTGGTAGAGTGGGCAATGGGTCCGGGGGACTGGAGGGAGGGACCGGCGGTCTGGGGGAGTGGATGGAGGGACCGGCGATCTGGGGGAGTGGAGGGAGGCACCGGCGGTCTGGGGGACTGGATGGAGGGACCGGCGGTCTGGGGGACTGGATGGAGGGACCGGCGGTCTGGGGGAGTGGATGGAGGGACCGGCGGTCTGGGGGAGTGGATGGAGGGACCGGCGGTCTGGGGGAGTGGATGGAGGGACCGGCGGTCTGGGGGAGTGGATGGAGGGACCGGCGGTCTGGGGGAGTGGATGGAGGGACCGGCGGTCTGGGGGAGTGGAGGGAGGCACCGGCGGCTGGGGGAGTGGAGGGAGGTACCGGCGGTCTGGGGGAGTGGAGGGAGGTACCGGCGGTCTGGGGGAGTGGAGGGAGGCACCGGCGGTCTGGGGGAGTGGATGGAGGGACCGGCGGTCTGGGGGAGTGGAGGGAGGGACCGGCGGTCTGGGGGAGTGGAGGGAGGGACCGGGGTCTGGGATAGTGAATGGAGTGACTGGCAGTCTGGTGGAATGAATGTAGGGATCAGTGATCTGACAGAATGGGCAGTGGGACTGGTGGCCTGGGGGAGTGACAGTAGGACCAGCGGTCTGGGATAGTGAATGGAGAGGCTGGTGGTCTTGGTAGAGTGGGCAACGGGACTGGGGGAGTGGATGAAATGACCGGCGGTCTGGGGGAGTGGATGGAGGGACCGGCGGTCTAGGGGAGTGGACGGAGGGACCGGAGGTCTGGAGGAGTGGAGGGAGGGACCGGAAGTCTGGAGGAGTGGATGGAGGGACCGGGGAATGGACGGAGGGACCGGCGATCTGGGGGAGTGGACGGAGGGGCAGGCTGTCTGGGGGAGTGGACGGAGGGGCAGGCTGTCTGGGGGGGAGTGGAGCGAGGGACAGGCTGTCTGGGGGAGTAGAGCGAGGGACAGGCTGTCTGGGGGAGTGGAGAGAGGGACAGGCGGTCTGGGGGAGTGGACGGAGGGACCGGTGGTCTGGAGGAGTGGAGGGAGGGACCGGTGGTCTGGGGGAGTGGATGGAGGGACCGGTGGTCTGGGGGAGTGGATGGAGGGACCGGTGGTCTGGGGTGTGGATGGAGGGACTGGTGGTCTGGGGGAGTGGATGGAGGGACCGGCGGTCTGGGGGAGTGGACGGAGTGGCTGGTGGTCTGGGGGAGTGGATAGATGGGCCTGGGGGAGTGGGCAGAGGGGCTCGGAGGAGGGGACGGAGGGACCGCCGGCCTGGGGGAGTGGAGGAGGGACCAGTGGTCTGGGGGAGTGGACGGAGGAGCCTGGGGTAGAGGGCGGAGAGACCGGTGGCCCGGGGGAGTGGGTGGAGGGACCCGCGGCCCGCCAGAGTGGACAAAGGGACCGGCGGCCTGGGGTAGTGGACGGAGGGACCAGCTGTCGGAGGAGTGGACGGAAGGGCCCGTGGTCTGGGATAGTGAATGGAGAGGCCAGTCGTCTGGGGGAATGGATGGAGAATCTGGGGGTGTGGATGGAGGGACCGGCAGCCTGGGGAAGGGGCCAGCAGTCTTGAGGAGTGGACAGTTGTACCAGTGGCTTGAGGGAAGGGATGGAGGGGCAGGTGGTCTTTGGAGTGAATGGAAAGACCACTCTTGCGAGCTCGACAAAGAGACTGGGATTGGACAGAGGAGCTGGTATTGGCTCTCAGTTCAATGCCAAACTTCAGCCCTTCTGATTGACACACCGTAGGAATAACAATTATTGTCCAAGTGGATGCAATTTGTGTTCAAAGCGAAGGTAAATTCCCTTTTTCTGCTTCATCTCCATAAAAAGGGATCAACCTTGGTGTGTGTCAGAATATGTTGAAACACTTGCATTGTAAACAGGAGGCAGAGGGACAGGCTTTGCAGAATTGAGAGTTGTCTGATTCATGCACAGAAAAGCAAAAGGTTGCATTTTGAAACAGAAAGAGTTTGCATTGTTGATCTTTTGGTGGGGGAAAGAGTGAATTTCCCGAAGGCGGAGATCAGTTCAGGCCCAAGTTCTGTTAGTTTTACAGCAGGAATGGTACCCTCTTGCTCTTTGTTTTGATAAATTGAGATTCAGTCTCTTCACGTTTCGGAATCTGACAGGAATGGAGGTCAACAGACGCTCTTCAACTTTCTGTCTCCGCTCAGATTGAGAAGTTGAAGGAAGCCAGTAAAACAAGCTTGATCTATGGCTTTATGGTACTTCAACCATCTCAGGCCCTCAGTTAGTGGCTTGGGATTTGATGTCTAGCCCGAACACGATTTTCCTGGGGGTTCCCAAGGCTTCACATGCTTTGGACTGTGGCTGGACATCGTGGATCATGTAGATTGGAAGAATGAAAGATTCTCCCAACACCCCCCCCCCACCACTCGCTTGCCCCTCTCTCTTTCCCCCCCCTGCCCCTCTCTCTTCCCCCCCTGCCCCTCTCTGTTTCCCCCCTGGCCCCCCTCTGTCTTTCGCCCCTGGCCCCCCTCTGTCTTTCGCCCCTGGCCCCCCTCTGTCTTTCGCCCCTGGCCCCCCTCTGTCTTTCGCCCCTGGCCCCCCTCTGTCTTTCGCCCCTGGCCCCCCTCTGTCTTTCGCCCCTGGCCCCCCTCTGTCTTTCGCCCCTGGCCCCCCTCTGTCTTTCGCCCCTGGCCCCCCTCTGTCTTTCGCCCCTGGCCCCCCTCTGTCTTTCGCCCCTGGCCCCCCTCTGTCTTTCGCCCCTGGCCCCCCTCTGTCTTTCGCCCCTGGCCCCCCTCTGTCTTTCGCCCCTGGCCCCCCTCTGTCTTTCGCCCCTGGCCCCCCTCTGTCTTTCGCCCCTGGCCCCCCTCTGTCTTTCGCCCCTGGCCCCCCTCTGTCTTTCGCCCCTGGCCCCCCTCTGTCTTTCGCCCCTGGCCCCCCTCTGTCTTTCGCCCCTGGCCCCCCTCTGTCTTTCGCCCCTGGCCCCCCTCTGTCTTTCGCCCCTGGCCCCCCTCTGTCTTTCGCCCCTGGCCGCCCTCTGTCTTTCGCCCCTGGCCCCCCTCTGTCTTTCGCCCCTGGCCCCCCTCTGTCTTTCGCCCCTGGCCCCCCTCTGTCTTTCGCCCCTGGCCCCCCTCTGTCTTTCGCCCCTGGCCCCCCTCTGTCTTTCGCCCCTGGCCCCCCTCTGTCTTTCGCCCCTGGCCCCCCTCTGTCTTTCGCCCCTGGCCCCCCTCTGTCTTTCGCCCCTGGCCCCCCTCTGTCTTTCGCCCCTGGCCCCCCTCTGTCTTTCGCCCCTGGCCCCCCTCTGTCTTTCGCCCCTGGCCCCCCTCTGCCTTTCGCCCCTGGCCCCCCTCTGCCTTTCGCCCCTGGCCCCCCTCTGCCTTTCGCCCCTGGCCCCCCTCTGCCTTTCGCCCCTGGCCCCCCTCTGCCTTTCGCCCCTGGCCCCCCTCTGCCTTTCGCCCCTGGCCCCCCTCTGTCTTTCGCCTGGAAAAGCACTTGTTTTCTTGACCAGAGCTGAAGCTCAGCCTGAATTCCTCGCGACCGCCTCCAGTTCAGGCCCAGCTGTCGACTGGCATTGCTTTGGGATTGCATTGCGCCGCACTCTTAATTCTCAAGTCCACGAAAAATTGGCTGCGCTGTGGTCAGCTTCAGGTGGCACTACAGTTGGTAACTTGCTCAGTCAGATGTTCAGTGTCCCCACCTCCTTCACTGACATCATCTCACACACACTCCTCCTTGGATATGGCCAGAAGTTGGCCTTACTGCTTTGAATATTTGTGCAAAGGCTGTATGTTGTAGATTCACATCAAATCTGGGATTTGAGTAATTTTTGCAGTTCCACTGAAACAATAAAGTAGCTTGTTCTTTTGGCATTGAGTGTTTTGAGTCGAAGCTTCAGTTTGTATTATTCTTTAAGGATTTTGAGAGCTTTCGGACTGATTTGGCCATTGCAGGAAATCTTAAACGTGTCTGCCAATAATTGTTTAAATTTAAGTTAGTTTTCTATTCCCTTAGTCTTAAAAGTGCATGAGTATTGGAGAGATTGCTGAAATAGTGTGAAGAAGCAAGATCATCAATTCAAACATGAGCTCTTTTCATTTGATCAGAACAATCTATCTGTTTGTGATTTGTCTTTCATGTTGATCAGCTCATGTGCCTGGCTTTTCGACTGGTTGCAGCACAGTGTGCTTGGTAACACATGGCAAATGCTTCATGGAGGAATTTATTTCTCTGCTGCCTTACAACAGCTGATTCATGCTCCAGTTGCTTTTGTTTGTGTAGGTGAGGAAAAATCATTGTGTTGGAAGATAAACTGACTGAAGGGCACCATTCAATTATTCGATATTTGTGTTTTATCCATAACCTTGTTTTCTGATCAGGTCTGAAAGCTGATTGGTGCCTGTGACCCAGAGTGGATATGGGTTCAGCTCAATTCAGAGCTTGGAAACTTGTTAGGCTTTCTATAACATCGCATGTTCGATTTGCTTTGGATTTTGTTAAAATCCTGTATGGAACAAGGCGAGTTAATATTGCCTGCCTTTATTGGGCTTATGTACTTGCAGTTGGGAACTCTTTGGCCTCTTGGGCAGCACGGTGTCACAGTGGTTAGCATTGTTACATCACAGCGCCAGGGACCCGGGTTCAATTCCGTCCTCGGGTCACTGAGTGTGTAGAGTTTGCACATTCTCGCTGTGTCTGCGTGAGTTTCCTCCGGGTGCTCTGGTTTCTTCCCACACTCCAAAGATGTGTGGGTTAGGTTGATTGGCGGTGATAAATTTCCCCTTAGTATCGGGGGACTAGGAGGGTAAATAGGTGGGGTTACGGGAATAAGACCTGGGTGGGAGTGTTGTTGGTGCAGACTCGATGGGCCAAGTGGCCGCCCCCTGCACTGGAGATTCTATGATAAATATTGCAAGTTGAAAGCCCAGTCTCGCCTTTGATATCGGCTTAGTTCATATGCATTTTAAATTAAGTGTAAGAATGACACCTGTCTGGCATTAAGGATCCCCATGACGCTTTAAGGAAGAGCAGTGAGTTATCTGTTTCATGGTCAAACATTCTCTTTTGACCAAAATAGACCAGCTGTATCACAGTAAGAGAGATGTCATCCCTGATCTCTGACTTTGCTGATTTCAGCCAGGGCATCAGTTGATGTGCTCCAGCCAGCTTCAGTGCTGCTAGACTGCAGTGGAGAAAAATCCAGCCTGGAATCTCACTCCTAATCACTCTTCAGAAAGCCATCAGACAAAATATTTTTATTGGGTAAAGACAAGATCCGTACTAGTGACTGGAAACAGTCAGCAACTGCCACATTGCTAGATTTAAATATTTGAGAGTTCCTGTACAATAGTTCAACGCATTGTTCTGAAAATAATAAACACCTATATTCAGGTATTCCCAAATGATCACACGCCTCATGAGATTTTGTTTTGCAGCTGAGCAGTTATAATTCTTCATTAATATAGTGCTGTTTCCTAGAATCGGAGCACAGGAGATGACCCTTTGGCTGATTGCCCTTGTGTCATTCGCTAGAGCTATTAATTTAACCCCATTCTTTTGCTCCTTCCAAATAGTCCAATTATGCTTTTTCTTTCAAGTATATTTTCCAGTTCTTTATGGATATCATTCTCTATGTCACCTCTGATTCTTTTACCGATTACCTTAAATCTGTGTCCTCTAATTATCAACCCTTCTCCTCTGGAAACAATTTCTCCTTTACCAAAACTATTTGTGATTTTTAGTCCCTTCCATGAAATCCCTGTTTATCATTCCTCACTCCACGAAAAAATAAGTTTCTACAGTCTCTGCATGTAATCAAGTGCTTCATCCCTGATCATATTCTGGTATATCTCTCCACACCCTTCTGAGTGTGGTGCCCAGAATTGAACACAGTTCCCTAGTGGGAGAGGGGGAATCCAGTCTCTTGTTCAGCATAGCTTCCTTACTTTTGTACTCAATTTGTCTATTAAGCTTTTTCTATGGTCTCAATTTTTGATTTGAATTATTACTGTCACATGTGTTAACATACAGTGAAAAGTATTGTTTCTTGCGTGCTATACAGACAAAACATACCGTTCATAGAGAAGGAAACGAGAGAGTGCAGAATGTAGTGTTACAGTCAGAGCTAGGATGTACAGAAAGATCAACTTAATGCAAGGTAAGTCCATTCAATAGTCTGACAGCAGTAGGGAAGAAGCTCTTCTTGAGTCGGTTGGTATGTGACCTCAGACTTTTGTATCTTTTTCCCGAAGGAAAAAGGTGGAAGAGAGAATGTCCGGGGTGCGTGGGGTCCTTAATTATGCTGGCCGTTTTGCTGAGGCAGCAGGAAGTGTAGACAGAGTCAATGGATGGGAGGCTGGTTTGCATGATGGATTGGGCTACATTCACGATCTTTTGTAGTTCCTTGCAGTCTTGGGCAGAGCAGGAGCCATACCAAGCTGTGATACAACCAGAAAGAATGTTTTCTATGGTGCATCTGTAAACGTTGGTGAGAGTCGTAGCTGACATGCCAAATTTCCAATTTGTCCATTTTTCCCCATACACCCTGAGTCTCAGTTCCTGTACGCGCTTTAAAATTATACCACTTTGTTCATATTTTCTCTCTTCGCTCTTTGTACCAAAATGCATCTCTTCAAACTGTTAATTTTTATTTGCCACGTGTCTGTCCAGGTTCACAAAGGTGCGGCGCGCCACACCGGTGCGGCGAGAGAGGATGGCGGGAAGATTCAAGGACAATCAAAGAAACATTCATGTATAGAAACCCGTAGAAGTTTCCAGATTTGATGCCATCTCTCTTTGTGTTAAGACTTAACACCAGTGTGGCGCGCCGCACCCTTTGGGAACCACTGCTCCTCTTGAAATTTGTTGCTATCCTCCCTGCTGTTGACTCAGCTTCCAACTTTGAAATGATTTCACCCAAGTTTGCATGCCCAAGTCAAACTCATTCATATCTTCAGGGCAGTGATCTTAATACCAACAACTATGTACTTCCCTCTACTCATTGTACTGTCTGCTATATACTTCCCTCCACTTTAACAAAAGCAATAATTCTCCCCTACTGTTTTGATTTTCGGCCCTTCGTGAATTATGTATCCAAGCTGCTCCGTTTTCTATTGCATTATTTTTTTGTCACAATCAGGTAAATGATTTGTTTTGCCTTTATTACTGAAAATTTCAATGATGGCATTCTTGTTCTGTGATCTACACCCAACTGTAATGATTTGTGCTAGCTATGCGATCTTTAGACTCGCACTGAAACAAATTGCATTGTCAGCATAACCTCTGGATCTGGTCGAGGTCTGCAGTTCTGTGAATAGGATGTGGATCATTCAAGAATATTTGAAGTATATTTACTTTGTTTAAAGTATTTGATAGATTAGTTCCCTTCGGCTCACTGGACCACTGGCAATGGAGTTATTAGACACGAGCGAGGTCTCTTCTATGCGCTGATCACTGTAGCTTCCAACAGAAGTTCATCTCAGCATTTTGCTTCCATGATCTGTTTCAAAGTGCAAGTTTTTTTACTCAGTGCAGTTGATTGTTGTGCCTTTTTTTAGCCAGGTGGTCATGGCCTATTATGAGCTGTTTACTAAAAAGACAAAATCTAGCAGTTGCATGTATGAAGTTAATTTTGATGTTTCTTCTCTCCACCCTGAGTGCAAAATGGAATATGATTCTCTTTAATGCTTCTGCTGTAACACTCCCCCACACTGGCTTTAATTCTCCTCTGTGCTTGTCCAAGTAAGTGAAATCTGGTGACAAATGTTGCTGATAATTTCTCTCAGTAAGAAGTGTTTTCCTGAGTTTGAAAATAAGCTGTTGTTTGGAGCTGGATTTTAGAGTTTTGCCTTTTAAACGTGGTCTGTTTGAACAAATCTGGTTTATGTGTCAGTGATGCAACAATTGGTGTCTGTATATGCCCAAGCTTTTGATGCAACCTCAAGGTGAAGCTAAGCTGCATTAATCTGCTGCTGTGATGGCAATGGACCAGATCTTCCGGTCAGTAGCAGATTGGGAAAACATTAAAATGCCTATGGCTTCATTCGGTTCTTTCCTTGTTCCCAAAATCCCATTCCAGAGAAGGCTCCCCTCCCCACTGTCACAGCTCAGCCAGCTCCAGCAACCCCTAACAATGCTCGCAACCCCTAACAATGCTCACAACCCCTGGGCAGTTTCTTTGCAATGCCTGGCCTCCTCACCACCTCGTGATAATGAAATTAAAAGCAGGAGTAGACCATTTGGCTTGTCGAGTCTGCTCCGCCACTCAAACAGATAATGGTTGATCATCTGCCTCTGTCAATTTTCCTTATTATTCCTTGATGCCATTCGCATCCGGAACACTATTGACCATAGTTTTGAACATGCTCAGTGATTGAACTTCCATAACCCTCTGGGGTAGGCAATTCCAAAGATTCACCACTCTGCATGGAGAAATTCTTTCTCATTTCAGCCTTATATGACCTACATCTTATTCTGACACTGTGTCCCCTGGTTCTAAACTCACCAACCAGGGGGAAACATTCTGTTTGAAATTCTCTGGTCTTGCACGCCCCACCACTGTTGTCAATGAGAATGGAGAATTTGGTGCTCAGCCAAATATCTGTTCACTGCAGCGGGACCGGAGAATCCCAGCCACGGGCAAGAGGGGAACGTTCTGGTCCCTATCTACATCTACTCTGTCACGCCCTGTAAGAATTTTGTACGCTTCAATGAGATCGCCTCTCATTTTTTTGAAATCAGAGAATACTGGCCCAGTCTCCTCAATCTCGCCACATAAAACAATGATTGCATCTCAGGGATTAGTCTGTTGAAATTGTGTTGCACTCCCTCCATGACAAGTATATCCTTTTTTGGATTCATTCCTATTCTCTGTTTTCTGTCTGTTAACAAATCCTTAATCTGTAACAGTATATTACCCCTGATCCCACATGCTCGAATCTTGTTTACTAACCTCCTTTATGGCTCCATATCAGTCGTCTTCTGAAAATCTAAATACACCTCATCACTAATTCTTTTATAGTATCCTCAGAAAACCTCAGATTTATCAAACATGATTTCCATTTCATAAATCCATGTTGACTCTGCCCAATCATGTCGACTTCCCCCTCAAAGTCCATCTCCATGGCAAAAGGAATCACATGAGCCTCGTTTCTAAATCAAGATGCTAATTAGCTATCATGTGGAAACATCTTGCAACTTGTCAACAAGTCTCTTGGCTTGGGCCCCTCTTATCTCCAGAGCAAGAAGCCATCCAGACAGCTTGGGCAGAATTCAGTCAGGTCGCAAGACCCGCTTAGTTCCTTCATTTTGCCTCGAATTAGAGACTGTGTCAAAACATAAACAAATTTATAAACTTCATATTTGTAACACTGTCAGAAATATTGGACCAAATCTTCAGCCTCTGGTTTGTCGGAGACCGGACGTATGACTGAATATCTGCACTCCACTCCCTGTGGAAGTCCTGATGCACTGACCTTTGTGGGAATTGCTGGCTAAGTTTTAACTTCCAATGGACAGTTCCCCGAGATCCCGGATGAATGTTTCTCGCTCCGCCTTCGAGTCGGAGACTTACCTACCTGGCTAGTTAGCCAGGAAATGAGAGACAGATTAAAACCTAGTTTGACATCTGGGCAAGTACACAAGAGAGCCCATCCCTAACTAGACCCAATTATGCCCCCCGACCCCCAATCTGACCCTGACCTGTCTACCAACTCAAACACCCGAACACACCTACTCCACCCCCCCGCTCATCCATCCAACTCCCTCACTCATCCATTCAAAGATTGTACCTTTAACCTTACCATATGGCATCGAGTGCCACAAAAATGGGGTGTGTAATGTCTCCCCCTGATTATTCTGTTCCCTGAGTGGTGCTATGCTGCAATTTCTTTTGATGCCAAGCTTGGGTGTTCCCATTAGAAATGTGCAGTAGCATTTACTTGGGTGAAGTTTGGAGCTAAGTGGCAGTCCAATTATCAATACCACTGCTTGGGAGATCTGGGCCATTAGATTAACACCTTACTGTAATTCGTCCTGACTCTTCCCTAAATAGAGACAGGATGCCATCATTAGCCTTCTGCAGAGCATACCTTTTTTAGGGAGAAGTGAACCAGTAGTTTGAGAGGAAAGTGTTGAGCTATGAACAGAACATACTGGAATAAATTTAATTGAAAGTGGGCAGAAGTCATGTTTTTGACTTGTTTGTTAATTTGTTAACAATGTATCAAACTAATGGACATATTTCAACAATTTCAGCCTCTTTCTGCACTGTAGGGATTCTATGATGATGATTCTATGATGATGCTAAAACCTGGTACACAGATCGGGTATGGCTCAAGGAAGAACTGGTTAGGTTTTGGTGCAGGGTCAAAATAGTTACCTTTGGGCACTACCTTTTGGTTTTCAGGGGCCCCAAAGATCTAAATATTTAAGTTAGAAACCAAACTGTTCTCGAAGCAGGAATTTGTAAACTCACTTGACACTTGCATTAGAGTTTATTAAAGAGACTTAGTGCTGGGCAGGAGGCCAAGAATCCAACAACACTTGAACCGTTTTCATTCATTCGCGTCACCCACATCCGCTCCCCGGGGCTGATGTTAAAGCAAACTCAAGGCCTTCAAGCTCTTCTGGATTGAATGGACTCCTGACTTTTCCGACACCAGACAAAGAGCCACCTTAAAAGAATGCACATAGACGGCCAGAAACACTTGATTTAATTTGATTTATTATTGTCATATGTATTAACATAAGGTGAAAAGTATTATTTCTTGCGCACTATACAGACAAAGCATACCGTTCATAGAAAAAGAAACAAGAGAGTGCAGAATGTAGTGTTACAGTCATAGCTAGGGTGTAGAGAAAGATCAGCTTAATGCAAAGTAAGTCCATTCAAAAGTCTGACCACAGCAGGGAAGAAGCTGTTCTTGAGTCGGTTGGTACGTGACCTCAGATTTTTGTATCTTTTCCGACGGAAGAAGGTGCAAGAGATAATGTCTGGGGTGCGTGGGGTTCTTAATTATGCTGGCTGCTTTGCCGAGGCAAAGGGAAGTGTAGACAGAGTCAATGGATGGGAGGCTGGTTTGCATGATGGATTGGGCTACATTCACAACTTTTTGTAGTTCCTTGTGGTCTTGGGCAGAGCAGGAGCCATATCAAGCTGTGATACAACCAGAAAGAATACTTTCTATGGTACATCTGTAAAAGTTGGTGAGAGTCGTAGTTGACATGCCAAATTTCCTTAGTCTTCTGAGAAAGTAGAGGCGTTGGTGGGCTTTCTTAACTATAGTGTCACAATGGGGGGACCAGGACAGGTTGTTAGTGATCTGGACACCTAAAAACTTTAAGCTCTCGACTTCTACTTCGTCCCCGTTGATGTAGACAGGGGCATGTTCTCCTTTACGCTTCCTAAAGTCGATGCCAATCTCCTTCGTTTTGTTGACATTGAGGGAGAGATTATTGTTGCCGCACCAGTTCACCAGATTCTCTATCTCATTCCTGTACCCTGTCTCGTCATTGTTTGAGATCCGACCCACCACAGTGGTGTCGTCAGCAAACATGGAAATCGAATTGGAGGGGAATTTGGCCACACAGTCAGAGGTGTATAAGGAGTATAGTGGGGGGCTGAGAACACAGCCTTGTGGGGCAGCGGTGTTGAGGATGATCAGGGAGGAGGTGTTCTTGCCTATCCTTACTGATTGTGGTCTGTGAGTTAGGAAGTTCAGGATCCAGTCACGGAGAGAGGTGCTGAGGCCCAGGCCACGGAGTTTGGAGATGAGTTTCGTGGGAATAATGGTGTTGAAGGATGAGCTGTAGTCAATAAATAGGAGTCTGACATAGGTGTCTTTGTTATCTAGGTGTTCCAGGGTTGAGTGCAGGGCCAGGAAATGGCGTCTGCTGTGGACGTGTTGCGGCGGGAAGCAAATTGTAGTGGATCCAGGTAGTCTGGGAGGCTGGAATTGATTCGTGCCATGACGAGCCTTTGAAGCATTTCATTATGATGGATGTCAGAGCCACCGGTCGATTGTCATTAGGGAACACTGCTTGGTTTTTCTTAGGCACTGGGATGATAGTCGTCGTCTTGAAGCAGATAGGGACCTCAGATTGTTGTAAAGAGAGGTTGAAGATGTCTGCGAATACCCCTGCCAGCTGATCCACGCAGGATCTGAGTGCTCGTCCGGGTACACCATCCGGGCCAGTTGCTTTCTGTGGATTGATCTTCAAGAAAGCTGCTCTGACATCTGCAATGGTGACTCCAGATACAGGTTCATCCAGGGCTTCCAAGGTGGAGGGCATGCTCTCGCTGACCTCTTGCTCAAAACAGGCGTAGAATGCATTGAGCTCAGCAGGAATGGGTGCATTGGAGCCGGCGACTTTACATGCCTTCATCTTGTAGCCTGTTATGTCTTGCAGATCTTGCCATGGTCGGTGTGGCTAGCCTGGGACTCTAGATTGGTCCAGTATTGTCTTTTGACTTCTTTGATGTATCTCCTTCGATCGTATCTGGCTTTCTTGTATAGGTCAGTGTCGCTCGACTTGAATGCCTCAGACCTGGCCTTCAAGCAGTGGATATTCCTGTTCATCCATGGTTTCCGGTTGGGGGGAACACGGATTTGCGTCTTTGGCGTACAGTCTTCTACACTCTTACTAATGAAGTCAGTGACTGTAGTGGCGGACTCGTTCAGGCTGGTTGCAGAGTTTTTAAACACTGACCAGTCCACTGACTCCAAGCAGCCCCGCAGGAGATCATCCAATTCCTCAGACCAACATTGCATGACTTTCTTTGATGGATTCTCCCTCTTCAGTTTTTGTTTGTAAGCCGGGAGCAGGGTCACAGCCTTGTGGTCTGATTTGCCAAAGTGCGGGCGGGCAATAAAGCGATGAGCATGTTTGATATTTGTGTAGCAGTGGTCTAGGATGTTTAGGCCTCTGGTGGAGCAGGAGACGTGTTGGTGGTAACTTGGTAGTACACTCTTGAGCTTGGCCTGATTGAAGTCCCCGGCCACGATGAACAAGGCCTCGGGGTGTTTAGTCTCCAGGCTATTCGTAGTGGTGTATATTTCATCCAGCGCGATCTTCACGTTCGCATGGGGTGGGATGTCAACTGCCATCAGGATAACGGAGGTGAACTCCCGCGGAAAATAGTACGGGTGGCATTTTAATGTCAGGTATTCTTGGTCTGAGGAGCAGAAAGTTGCCAGTGTTGCTATGTCTAGGCACAACGAGGTGTGATTAGGAAGCAGACCCCACCTCCCCTCACCTTGCCTGAGACCGCTGTACGGTCCATTCGATGGATTGAGAAGCCGTCTGGTTGTAGGGCATTGTCTGGTGAAGCAGGAGTCAGCCATGTCTCAGTGAAACAGAGTAGACAGCAGTCCTTCAATTCCCTTTGGAAAGTGAGTCTCGCTTGTTTTCCAGAGATTGGATATTTGCCAGGAGTAAGCTGGGGAGGAGGGGCCTTGGGACCAGGTTGTTTCACTCTCACCTGCAGGTCTGCATGCTTTCCACGCTTCCTGGAGTGACTGCTTCTTTTTGACCCTGGGAGATGGTGAGAGTGGTTTGCGGTGTTAAGGGTATGGTTGTGTCCAATGAGGTTCTTCGCTTTGGTCGGTGTGGATGGAGGATTTGTTGCCTTGCTTGCAGTTCCTGTGTCGGTAGATGGGTCTGTACGGTCGGGCGTTCCGGGTCGCTGTCGGGCTGCGGTTTGGCTTCGCCAGTCGGTGGATATCCAGACCGTGCTCTGGCGTGGACAGGTCGAAGGTCGATCAGTGGATGATGCCCCTGGGGTCGCAGTCGCGAATGAGCCGGTGGTTGGGTCTGTGTATTGGGATCCACTGGTTCACTGTCAGGTTGGGGTCTTCCTTCATTGTATACAGATGGACACAAATTTAGGAGAGACATTAAAAGAAAAATCGAAGGGGAACAGAAAAAAGAATTGTATTTCCCCACACTGCTTTTTTCTCTCTCAATATTTTTACCCTCTACACAGATCTCTCTACGTTAAGCTTTCGTCCCAAAATAGTTTATTGGACAAATGTTAAAAAAGAGGAAGAAAGCCATTGGAAAGGGTTTAACTTCGTTATTATTTGTTTGGTTATTATTGCTCCAGCAGTAGTTTGTAAACTTCAAAGCCAGGCCCAAGAGGAGGCTTTAAGAAGGAAAAATAAAGATATTATTTATAAATAGAGTTGGAAGTCGAGAGGTAAATAAATAAAGCTGTAGATGTGAATGTGAGCAATGCTGTCTGTCACCATTCTGATGCACTGAGGTTCCCCCCCCCCCCAATTTCCACTCTCCTTCCTCAGTGTCATTTTTTCTTCCAGTCTTCTCTCTCACTTACACACTCTCTCTCACTTTCTCTCAGACTCATTCATTCACTCTCCCTCCTCCTCTCACATTCCCTTTTTCTCAGAGACGCAGCTGTAGCCACTTTTTTTATACTTTGTCACAGCTGTCAAATTGTGAGCAGAGCTTTTAGAACAGGTTGTTGAATGTGGATTGGCCTGAAGCTGCCACTGTGCATTGGAAGCTCTAAATAAAAAGATTTATTTTTTCAGCTGTGTAGTTTGTAAACATCAGCCAGGCAGGGAAATGTCTCAAGGAAGAGCCGCATAATTGTATTATGGTTGGGTTAACACGGCGTGGTGGAGGTATGCTCTTTGCTGAGTGCCCTCTTCACGTGTTCGTAATGTTTTCAGCTGCCCTGCCTTCCCAATGCTAAGTGGAATTACGCACATTGAGCTACAAGTGAACTGTTAATGAGTAAGCCTATAGGCAAATAATGGGAAGTATTCACCAAAATATTTGGCGCAGAACAAAGCCAGAACATTCCCTTAAAAGCCAAAGCCCTGATTTGAGTAGTTAAGTGCCATTGTCACCAAATCAAGCTTAAAAATAACCTTGCACAAGTGCTTGGATAAAGAAACCCAGCAGTTTTGGCAAGCCGCAGGAACAAAACTGTGACAAATGAAAGTACTGAGTGAAAAATTGAGAATGAAAATAGATTTTCAAGGATTATTAAAGCTAGCAGAACTTTTCATAAATATATTCAAAATGGTGAAAGGGGGTATTGTCCGTAACAGACAAATACAGACAAATCAATGATAGATATTACGGAAATTATTGGATTTTTTATGATTATTACTCCTTTGCTTCTCAATCACTAAACACTTTGTCAAAAACCTTTCCAATGTGTTGTTGGAAATATAAATTAGCACCATACCAAGGATGCCACTCTGGGGATGTTAATTTCAAGATTCTGAGGAAGACTGAACATTTTTCTGATGAAACAATTTTGGGATTGTAATTAAGTTTTATTACAATCTAAGCAAATGATTTTCTTTTAAAGTAGTGATAGATCATATGACAGTTCCCAGTTTTTTATTAAGAAATCTGAGAAGAAATCTCCCATTGACAAGCGATTTGACATCATAATATTGACGTTTTTGTTTTTCTTAAGCAGTTGACTCACTGGAGTATTGCTCTGTAAGTGCACAGACTTCTTTGGTGCCAAATCTAAATACTTATTCCTAGTAGTGACAGGTTGTTGGATTGCGGAAGCAAGTTCCCAGCAAAATTCCTCAGGTCATGGTCAGGAGTATGAACTTGGGCTAATTAGACTTCTAACCCAGTGGGTTGAGTCCTGTGCTTGTGACCCAATTGCAATTTTGGTTGAGATCAGCTAAATGAACATGGGCTGAGGATAGTATCACTTCAAATAGTGTGCCAAGTCACTGAAAAACGTATAATGAGCTAGCCTGTGATGCACACATTTTCTGAACGTTCGCATCTGAAATGTGCACTTCCAAGCTTGCTTTGAAAATGTTGGTCAAATCCTTGCTTTTGATTCCCACTCCTACACCCGACTTGTTGGAACCTCGCAAAGCAATGTATATTGATGAGGTACTGGGTGTACAAGAGCAATAGTAGTTGGTTGTGATCTCTACCAGCCAGAAATTTGATTTTCAGAGTGAAATTTGAAACTATGCATGTTGGGGTGCAGGTAATTATTCACATTGATGTGCACAATATGGTGACTAGAGTCTAGAAAACTTTTTTTTTCGAAAGTATTCTGTTGACATTTGGTATTCAGAATTGTTCAAAAAAGTTGATCAAGACTTTAAAGAGCTCAATCCTCAATTATTAATTTTTTCCTCTTCCTGGTGAGGTAATTGAACGTTTTAATTCTGAAATGAATCGCAACAAAAGAGTCATTAATGTCTCATCAGTTGAAAGTAGTGTGTAAAGCGCGGATGGATGGATTCCTGATCGGTAAGGGAATTGAGGGTTATGGGGATCAGGCGGGTAAGTGGTACTGATCCACGTCAGATCAGCCATGATCTTATTGAATGGCGGGGCAGGCTCGAGGGGCTAGATGGCCTACTCCTGCTCCTATTTCTTATGTTCTTATAAAATGCTGTGATTGTGAGATGAATTCAGATGGTCTAAATATAGCATTGTAAAATAGTAAAGACCAGAAAATGCTGCAAGTACCCACATAAGGCACCACCTGTTGAGTTAATGTTTCTGGTTTGTAGTTTTTCACCAGACTGAAGGAGAGACTTGTGTTTGAATTCCCTTCCAAGGCCAAGTGAAAACTAGGCATGAGACAATATGTAGGCATGAAGGATATGTGACATATGATGCAATACCAACATCAATGTTTCAATTTTTATGTTTCTCATCTCTCACTGTCTTGTTATCTTTCACTCTCGCTGCTTCTCTTAATTATGCTGTTGCTGTTTTGATCTATTTTTCTGTGTATCTACATGGAGGATGACAGCATGGGTAATTTTTACACCAGTCGTGAGGAGGATATCTGAATGGAGGTGATTTGATAATTCAAATTTTGAAATGAGCAATGTTGGTAATTGACTGTTCAATTTTCAGATTGAGCAGGATGTTGTTCTCAACTTGAGAGAGCACCTTGGCGAGAGAAGTCATTTTATTATCTCCAACAGGGAAAGCAGTAGGCAAGGATATGTCTTGTTCAAAAGGACTGTGGTTCTCAAAAGTTATCATTTGCGGACCACTTAGGTAGGCAAAAGACCTTGCAGACCACCAGCTAGGGAATTTTCACACTAACTTAATTGCACTGTTAATGTAAGCCTACTTGTGACACTAATAAGTAAACTTTAAGCTGGTCTTACCCATTCACTTTTGCTTGCTACTGCAAGTAGACATCAGAATTAATAGAAACTATAGCCATTTTGCTGCCTTTCTTTGCTGCTAAAAATAAATTGATGTGCATTTTAAATTCAATGTTAGAAAATTAATTCATGCTAGAAACTAAGCTATAGACATTTTCTAATATTTGAGATGTTTCCCAGAGAAAATCATTTTCAGTGGGAAAGCACTGACAAGAGTTACTTGGAATGCAATACAATTGCTTGTACATCCTGGTTAGTGCCAAGAATTGTTGTATAAACTGCTATATTGTGTATTGCACCAAGGAAGGCATGCTCAACTGCAGGCAGCCATGAAAGGTATTGACAACTTCCCAACAGAGGGGGCAGCAGAGAGGGCAATATAACAAAATGCTCAGAATTTGCACTGTGCCACATGTTGCAAACTGTGAAAGCTTCACTTGGAAATTTGTTTCATGTAATGTAGATTCGTAGTTTTATGACCTTAGTGTCAGAGTTGTAACTATTATTGCCCCAATTTCTCAAGAACATTGGCACTACCCATTGGAGATTAGTGCCGACAAATAGAGAGCTTAACCAATGGGCAGCAGACTGATGACTTCAGGGATTCCATCTGGAACTTACCTCAGACCTCTTCAGGTCCAGGGATTCTATTATGTCAGCCAGTAATTTCAAGTAAATTAGAACGTAATTAGAAGCTATGATTTGGAATATTTTCAGTTCAAAATTTCTTTGCACTGGGTCCTGAACTCAGTGGTAAGAACGCTATAATCATGATGAGAAAATTCAGTGATCTCAAGGTAGTGTCTTTTTTTAAAAACGTAGACCAAAATTCTCTCTTGTTGGACACAAAATTCTCTCTTGTTGGACACAAAAGTCATTGTTCTTTGGCAGGCCAGTCCATAAGTTTTTGGGCATTCTTGTGGGTTTTTTTATCCCAATAATATATCTAAAATATAGTTCCCCTCACAAAGATATCCTGCTCAATAGTGGGAACCTTCCTCAAAATAACCTGATACTTTGGCTTTGTATAAGGTCTGAGTCTCCAGCAAAATGACATCATATAATCCAAGTAACAGACCTCAACTGCAATGATTTAGTTCTTACTGCCTATATACCTGTGCCATAACGTCCTGGTTGAAACAGTTCCATCATAATTTAGGGGCATCTTAATGCTGCACCCCACCCTTGCACTTTCCTAGTGCAGTCTATAGGTTTTCCTCCTGTTTACTTGTATTGGGTTCAGGATATTGGGTGGCCATTATCTTATTTTGGATCAAGTAACAGACTCTGTCCTGAAACTGGACAACTCCAACTTTTTTTTAACCCTTCCACATAACACCAATGATGTGTCTTGGTCTGTAGAACTATAAAGAATGCAACCTTTCTTACAGTAATTTTGCCTTTGAGTTAATATATTTTCAGTTTATGTTTCATGTAACGAGCGGCTGGTAGAGAATCCTTCCTTTTTGGCCTTTTCTTGAGATCACAGTCAACATTCATTAACATACAATAATTGCCGTGCCCCTTTGAAGCATACTGGATACTTGCTGTCCAAACAGTTGACATGGGTATGACTGCTAATGTACAAAATACTTTGAACAGTTATTGTAATTTATTTGTAAGGGCTGGCCATATTTTCCTTTCACTTTAACATGGATGTCATGATAGAACTTCAGTTGGACCATAGAAGCACTTTCAAGTTTCAGCATTTGATGCCAACCATTTGGCACAACCAGGCCATGTTAGCATGGTCTTAAGAATTAACTATGATGTGGAGTTGCTGGCGTTGGACTGGGGTGGGCACAATAAGTAGTCTCACAATACCAGGTTAAAGTCCAACAGGTTTATTTGGTAGCACGAGCTTTCGGAGCGCTGTTCCTTCATCAGGTGACTGTACCTCTGATTTTGGGATCATTTGCACATTTTAGCATCACTTCCTCTCGGCCAATATTTCCAATCTTTGGTAAGATGAGCCCATACCCACACTCTAATTAACTCCTACATTGTTTCATTCTTTCTGAGTAAAATCTTGTTACTTCCCTATTAAACTGAGTTGCTGGGTTTTGTGAGCTCTTGAGGTGCAGATTGTGTGTTTGTTTTTACTAATCAAATCCAGTTTGTCATTTGCGCCCTTACGAATGAAATCCCACAACTGTCTGTCGAGAAATGCCACTTAATTTCAAAAAAGAGAAAACAGTAAGTGTTACAATCCCCTTCGAGGCAGGTAACTGTTAAAAAGAGATTCAGATTCTCAGTCACCAACTTCAAAGGATTCACCTGGCAAGATTTAAAGTTTTAAAACTTTTACAGCAAACTACTAAAATCAACATTGACTAAATTTTTCTTAGGAGGCAACGAATACTCTAAACTGCTCCCTGTCTCTCTCTAGAATTCACATTCTTTGCACCCCCTCGTCTGTGTGTCCAGGGCTTTTCTGTAAATCTACACAAGGCAAGCTGAGCTTTTCTCTGTGTCCAGTGCACTTGGGTTTCAGTAAATGTTGACCTGGGCCCGCTATCCTCATGGTAAGCATCACCTGACCTGTCGCTGAGCAGAGTCCAGTACTACTTTAGACCATTCCCCTTTTACTTGAAATTAAAATACAGTGTCAAACATAACCATCTTGCATTTGTAACTCTGCCTTTAAATAAATTTGATCTCAGCATAACCATTTGCAATGAGTAGACTCAAGTACAGTTTTGGAAGGGAGCAGCAGGATAATAGCAGAAGCAGGCAGGCTAGTTCTTTGCTGCTAATTCAGCCCTTAGAGCTTGCCAATATCAAGCAGCAGGAATGCAGTTATTTGAAATAAATAAAAGCCACCAGACGTGTGGGTTTTGTTTGAAGTTGATTAAATCTGTTATTGTAAACAGCAGCTGCAGAAACCTTTTTGAAGACTACAGCAAAGTGTTGTGGAAGAATTGTCATGATGAATTAAAATGGTGAATTCAGTGAAATTGCATCAATTTGATTTTTCCCCCTATAGGAAGCTTTAAAAAAAAAGCACCAGTTCTCTGCGTCTTTCCTGAATGAAAATACAGCTGCGTTTTCTGTCATGAACCTATTGCCATGGCAGACTGACGTTTATCAAGGAGTTAGGGAGGTGCTTCGATCAAACTTGCTTTCCTTCCAAATGGCAGAATTTTACTCCCAGTAGCATTGTGCAACAGGCCAGAAATAACCTGGAACAGCAAGGAAGCTTTAATTAACTGGAACCTTGCAAAACATCAATTTACAGACTTCAGCTGTGCCAGTGCCATATAATTTCCAAGCGCAGAGATTATGCTGCTATTTTTCATGTACTTATTTCTCGGCAGCATTTTGACAACTGCATGAATTATGTTTCATGAGTTAATAGCAAAGTTACACACTTCTGGTTTTTATTTTATATGTAAGATTTGTTATGCAGGATGATTTGCTGAGAGCTTTTGGCTTTACATTGAAACGACACCATCTTGTTTGATTGTACCCATGCATTTGTATTGGCTTGATCTTATTCTGGGATTGTGCAGCAGAACGAACTTTGGAATTTGAATGCAACTGCTGCAGGCTTACTGGCATGGAAACTATCGCCCGTCTTTTTATCCTGTTAACACATGGGCAGGTGGTCAAGCTAATACCCCCAGCAATTGGGTCGCCTTTGTTAGCATCTGTTGTCTTTGTGGGTAATCACCTGTAATGGGTATGCTTCAGCAGAATCTGTGCTAACTTGGATCTCCTGTTTGTTGGCAAAAGCTTTCAGTACGAGTTCTCAGATCCTTGCTCAAACAGCCCAGTTAAGATAAGAAACTGGGCGACTCTGATTTTATTTTGTTCCAATGTCGGCATTGTGTGATGAGAGAACCCAATAATTAATGTAAATAGCCATAGAAGTGCAGTTTGAGGTGAGACTTTGTACGGTATCTTTTACAGTTCAAATCTTCGTATGTAATCTGAACTAATTACATGCAGCTCTTTATTAGGAATTACAGCCACTTTCTTAATAAAAACAGCTCTTAATCCATCATTTGAGGAAATCCTGTGATAATCGCACCTCTAATGTGCACAAATATAGATTTTAGATGGAACAGTTTCATGGGGCCGGCATAATTGAACTTGGAGACGCAAAGTAATTCAGTCTCCATTTTAAGGTCAAAACATCTGCCCATGTTATACAGCACTTTGATTTGGTGGTATTCAGAGCAAAATTTGGCACAAACATGAATTGGTTGGAAATTTGGAGTTTCTTCTACACTATGAGCAAAGAGTGGTAGAGACAGGTGGAGTACTTTTGTAGTTTCTTGTGGTCTTGGGCAGAGCAGGAGCCATAGCAAGCTGTGATACAACCAGAAAGAATGCTTTCTGTGGTGTATCTGTAAAAGTGGGTGAGAGTCGTAGCATACCAAATTTCCTTAGTCTTCTGAGAAAGTAGAGGCATTGGTAAGGCCACACTTGGAATACTGTGTACAGTTCTGGTCACCCTATTATAGAAAGGATATTATTAAACTAGAAAGACTGCAGAAAAGATTTACTAGGATGCTACCGGGACTTGATGGATTGAGTTATAGGGAGAGGCTGAATAGACTGGGACTTTTTTCTCTGGGGGGTGAACTTATAGCGGTCTATAAAATAATGAAAGGGAAAGATCAGCTAGATAGTCAATATCTTTTCCCAAAGGTAGGGGAGTCTAAAACTAGAGGGCGTAGGTTTAAGGTGAGAGGGGAGAGATACAAAAGTGTCCAGAGGGGCAGTTGTTTTACTCAGAGAGTGGTGAGTGTCTGGAACAAGCTGCCAGAGGTAGAAGTAGAGGCGGGTACAATTTTGTCTTTTAAAAAGCGTTTAGACAGTTCCATGGGTAAGACGGGTAAATAGGGATATGGGCCAAACACGGGCAATTGGGACAAGCTTCGGGGTTTTAAAAAAAAAAGGGCGGCATGGACAAGTTGGGCCAAAAGACCTGTTTCCATGCTGTAAACCTCTCTTAACATCTATGACAACGGTCAATTGCTGTTGTGTCACCATTTGCAGAAGGGTGTAATTACAACATGGCAAGTTTCTGTAAGCAGTTACTATTATCAATGTGATAATTTAATTTATAATGGGAGGAGGGATGACGAGCAATGCAAAACAAAATCAATTCACGAAATAATGTCAATGTAGGCAAGATTTTTTAATACAGGTGACATGTCGGGTTACTTGACAAAAATTGTATTTGTTGTTTGCTGTTTCTCAGGCTACTCTTTAAAGTATCAATCTTAAAACAAAAAGATTGCAAAGCAGCGTGCCAATTGAGAAGTGAACAGAAATGTTTGAACAGATTTTGAGTTGAAAATATTTAGCTTGAATTTATGTATATTTTGATTTTTGGTTTAATTTTCATATGGGGCTTGCAGGTGAGATCTACTGAGAATACGTTTGTTTATTTATAGGATGAGACATTGCTTGAGCAAGGTCAGCATTTATTGCCCATCCCTAATTGCCCTTGAGAAGGAGGTGATGAACCATTGTCTTCAACTGCTGCAATCCATATAGGGAAGTTGCTCCCAAAGTGTTGCTAGGGAAGGAGTTTAAGGAACTGAGCAATGAAGAAGAAATGCTGCTTTATTTTCAAGTCAGGATGATGTGGCCTTAGAGGGGATCTTGCAGATCGTGATATTCCCATGCACATGCTGTCCTCATCTCTCCAAATAGTGGAGGTTATGTGATTTGAGAGGTGGAGTCTAAGAAGCCATAGTGAGTTGGTGCTGTGCATCTCTTTGGCGGTACACAGTATAGCCACAGTGTGTTTATGGTGGAAGTGATGCCAGCTGAGTTAGCTACTTTGTCCTGGATGGTGTCAGGCTTCTTGAGTGTTGTTGGAGCTGCACTTTACTAGGCTAGTCAAGTCACACTCATCACATTCACATTCCTGACTTGTGGCTTGCAGATGGTGGGCATGGGGAGTCAAAAGATCAGTCACCTGCCCACAGAATATTCAGCCACTGTTCCCCTCTTGTAGCCACAGTATTTATATGGCTGGCCCAGTTAAATTTCTGATGAATGGTGACCATAAAGATGATGATAATGGAGAATTCAGTGACAGTAAAGCCACTGAGTATCAAGAGGAAATGGTGAGACTATCCTGTTGGAGATAGTCATTGCCTGGTAGTTGAGTGATGAAAATGTTACCTACCACTTATTCCCCCACACCTGAATGTTGTCCAATTTTGTGTTGCGTGTGTGCAAGAACTGCATCATTATCTGACGAATTGCAAATGAAGATCATAGAAAGATCATAGAAACCCTACAGTACAGAAAGAGGCCATTCGGCCCATCGAGTCTGCACCGACCACAATCCCACCCAGGCCCTACCCCCATATCCCCACATATTTACCCACTAATCCCTCTAACCTACACATCCCAGGACACTAAGGGCAATTTTTAGCATGGCCAATCAACCTAACCGGCACATCTTTGGACTGTGGGAGGAAACTGGAGCACCCGGAGGAAACCCATGCAGACACGAGGAGAATGTGCAAACTTCACACACACAGTGACCCAAGCCGGGAATTGAACCCAGGTCCCTGGAGCTGTGACGCAGCAGTGCTAACCACTGTGCTACCGTGAAATTGAGCACAATGCAACCATGGGCAAACATCCCAACTTCTGATCTTGGGATAATAGGAAATTCATCGGTGAAGCAGCTGAAGGCTCAGGACATTGGGTCTGAGATGATTAGCTCCAACAGAACAACAGTCTTCTGTACTAGTTATGACTCCAGCCAGTGGAGGGCTCCCCCCACCGCGTCCCCAATACCCATTGACTTCAGTTGTTAGTTCTCTTTGGTGGTCCATTCAATCAAATACTGGCTTGATTCATGGGGCTGCTTTTGGTGTGCTCTTCTGCGCTCCTCATTGAAGCAGGGTTGGCGTCCTGGCAGATAATGGCAGAGTGAGGGATATACCAGGTCATGAAGTTGCTGATTGTGGTGAAAAATAGCTCTACTTTTGCCCATAGTTACCTCATGGGTGTACACTTCTGAACTGCTAGATCCGTCCTAATCTGTCCCATTTAGCATGGTAGTCGTGCCACACAAACATGATGGACTGTGTCCTCAGGGTAAAGATGGGACTTTAAGGTGATATTGCCAAATCTGTTATGGACAGATGCATCTGTGACAAGCAGATTTATGAAGACAAGGGGGGTCCAGTCGGTTTTTGCCTTCTGTTGCTTTTCTCATTAACTGTAGAAGGCCCAGTCTGACAGCTTCGCCCTTCCGTATTCAGCAAGCTCAGTCACTCGCAGTGTTACCGAGCTCCTGGTGACGGACGTTAAAGTCTTCTACATTATGCCCTTTCTAGTGATTCTTTCAAGTGATGCTGAACATAAAGAAGGTAGAATCAGCAAGAGGTTTCCTTACAGCATGAGACTTGATGTGGTAAAAATAGATGTTGAAAAATCCAAGGGCCACACACTCAGGCGAAGGACCATCAGCTAGAAGGTATGATTATGTGCCTGTGACTATATCAGACAAGTTCTGCCACAAATCAGCTGGTGTTGGTAATGAGTTTGCATAGTTGTCTTAGCTGGATGTTGGGTGGTCTGTCGATTTATATTCATTTTTCCTCGTGGCTTGATATAACTGAGTAGCTTGCAGGGTTGTTGCACTAGACAGTTAAGGGTCAATGACGTTGTGGGTCTGGGTTAACATCTAGGTCAGGCTACATAAGGGTGGCAGATTTCCTTCTGTTCAAAAAACAAGTGAATCAAATGGGACTTTGTGACAATCCAGGTGTTTCACGCTCGCTGACAGCCTTTTATTTCACATGTATTCACTTGGCTGAATTTAAATTTCTCCAGCTACTCTGGTGGGGTTTGAACTCTAGATCGTTGGTCCAGTCCTCAAGATTACTAGTCTTGTAACACAAGCCCTCTGCCACTGTAGCCCTGTGCTACTGTAGTCTTGAAGAGTATGTCTGAAGATATCCTGTTATCTAGTCTGATTTAAGATATTCTTAATCTAGTCCATATGTTTTTTGAGCATTAATTTATCCCTGGGTTGTAATTTCAGGATTCCTTGGTCACAATTTAAAAGCTACTTTGTATTTAAATTGGAAAAAGTCATGGATGACTTCAGAGCCTCGGCCCCTGAACCCAGAGCTCCACCCAATCCAAATGTGGAATATGTTCCTTATGAAGAAATGAAGAACCGAATTCTTAAAATCGTTAATGGTTTTACGGGGTAAGTTGATCACTTGAAAAATATCCTCTATTAATTCATATTGCACTAAACTGCAGAAACAAAATGAAAGTTGTAGAAATACTTGCTTAACGAATCAGTAATGCTGCCAATTTTGTTAATTCACAAATATTACTTTCTCTGATTCCTTTACATAATATCTGCAGCCAAATTAATTGTTTTCAGGAATTTTTTTCAATTGTATAATTACTTATATTGAAACAGCTCAGTGCTATTTTAAAATTTATTGCATTTTTCTTTCATTGTCTGTCCATAGAAAGGAATGTTGAAGGTAACCAATTTTTAGGCTATAAAATGTCCAATTTTGTTGACCAGCTACTTGCTGTTGAAAAGGTCCAACGATGGCAATTTCTTGGACCACTGCTTCCTATTGGTTCACAACTCCACTCTAATTGCAGATACTTTTAACAGCAGCTCAGCAGGCCTGAAGACAGCTTTACCTGTGCAAATGGTGCATCTGTTTTCCAGTAGCTGCAATCATCTCCGTGCTATGATAACACTTTTTCTTGTCTTTTGTCAAATCAGAAACGACTAGAAATGAACAGCAGGCATTATGAGGAAAAGACTTGAGTTAATGGATCAGAAAATGCTCAGAAGATTTGAGGGTTTTCAAATTATCAATGGTTTTCACGGGGTCAGTAAGGACAGACATTTTGTATTTGGCGCTCGGGTTTAAATTATTAGCTCTGTGGGGAAAGAGGCTGTAGATGAAGTTTTTGGTGCATTAAATGCTTTCTCAAAGGGTAGAGTTGACACAAACAGTTAAATCTTAAGAGAAAAGTATATAAATATTTGAAAGAGGAAGATAAAAATCAATGGGGAGAATATGCGGCTTTTGGATCAATTTTGGATTCCCATTTGCAAGAGCTAGTATACGTGCAAAGGGCTTCTATGAGATAAAACTTTTATGTTGTATGAAATATTTATTGAGCTGTTCTAAAAATATCTGAAGTTGAAATGATAAATTTTTTAGCTTTAAAAATTAGAGATCAGAACTCAGTTGTTTGCCGGACAGGTCAGGTTGTTCAATAGTAAGAACAGAAGCAATGCTTTGGAGTTTGAGGAAGCTTTGAGAGCAGAGTACCTTTTGAACCAGGTGCTAAGTTGGGAATTTGGTGTAAGTGAGATCTTTCTGGCCAGTATTTCTCAAGATGTAATATAGTTTAACAGATAGATCTGATTTAGAAATTTGAAACTACAAGTTAGTTTTGCCTCGTAGTGGCAGTTATCTGGCAGTCAACCGAAGGTTGTCGCTTAAATAAGTGTTAATTACTGTAACAAAGTTGATTTAGCAGTTGTAACTTGGTTGAGAGTCATAATATCACGATATATAGTAGGTGATTTTTAATTCAGACATTGTGGAATATAGAGTGCTTTGAGAGCAAAGGGCAAAGTTAAGAATTTGGTACAAGTGAGAATTTGACGCAGAAAGAGAAGGAGGTGTTACTTTTTGTTTTGTTTTCCTTGCGTAGCTGGTGAGTGCTTTATCTCCAAGCGAGGAGACTGTAACTTGCTGTAACTTTCACTAACTATTTAATTAAGTGATCAAATACATTAAGATCTGACGGGCAGAGCAGGTGGTGTGCCATGGTTGAAAAATTTGAGAGTTTATGGACTGCATTACAGTCCCAGGCAACCAAAACTACAGAAAGAAGCAAAAACAGAAAATGCTGGAGAAACTCAGCTTCTTCAGAGCTCTGTTTTTGTTTCAGATTTTAGCATCCGCAGTATTTTGCCTACACCTACACTCGGTGACTGCAGATCTGAGAAACTTTGGTCAGAGTTACTGGGTGGGAGTTACAGCTGCAGACACTGCAGGGCATCAGTGAGGCGGAGAATTACCTGGGCACTTGTTCCAGGATGCAGTCACATCCCTTAGGATAAATAGGGTTACTCAGTGGTCAGGAACATGGGGCGTGACTACAAGTCTGACAGATTTGGGTCTCTAACATATAGTGATGAAGGAGCCTTAGCCTTTGTCAGGTCGAATGTTCTTGCTATATATGTGGATGAGAACAAGGAATATGTGGTGGATGAGCAAACTAATCATTGCACCATGGGGGCTGGGTACCATTCCATTTTCAAGTTGTTGGGGGTGGGGTTGAAAAAGAATGAGTTAGTGACAGAGATTATAGTCAGGGGAGCTAGGTACTGTTCTCTGCAGCCACGGCCAGGCATTTGGAAGGTGTCTTCCCTGTCTGGTGCCAGAATAAAGGACATCTCATGGGTGAAGATTAACTTAGAACATAGAACAGTACAGCACAGAACAGGCCCTTCGGCCCACGATGTTGTGCCGAGCTTTATCTGAAACCAAGATCAAGTTATCCCACTCCCTATCATCCTGGTGTGCTCCATGTGCCTATCCAATAACCGCTTAAATGTTCCTAAAGTGTCTGACTCCACTATCACTGCAGGCAATCCACTCCACACCCCAACCACTCTGCGTAAAGAACCTACTTCTGATATCCTTCCTATATCTCCCACCATGAACCCTATAGTTATGCCCCCTTGTAATAGCTCCATCCACCCGAGGAAATAGTCTTTGAACGTTCACTCTATCTATCCCCTTCATCATTTTATAAACCTCTATTAAGTCTCCCCTCAGCCTCCTCCGCTCCAAAGAGAACAGCCCTAGCTCCCTCAACCTTTCCTCATAAGACCTACCCTCCAAACCAGGCAGCATCCTGGTAAATCTCCTCTGCACTCTTTCCAGCGCTTCCACATCCTTCTTATAGTGAGGTGACCAGAACTGCACACAATATTCCAAATGTGGTCTCACCAAGGTCCTGTACAGTTGCAGCATAACCCCACGGCTCTTAAACTCCAACCCCCTGTTAATAAAAGCTAACACACTATAGACCTTCTTCACCGCTCTATCCACTTGAGTGGCAACCTTTAGAGATCTGTGGATATGGACCCCAAGATCTCTCTGTTCCTCCACAGTCTTCAGAACCCTACCTTTGACCCTGTAATCCACATTTAAATTAGTCCTACCAAAATGAATCACCTCACATTTATCAGGGTTAAACTCCATTTGCCATTTTTCAGCCCAGCTTTGCATCCTATCTATGTCTCTTTGCAGCCTACAACAGCCCTCCACCTCATCCACTACTCCACCAATCTTGGTGTCATCAGCAAATTTACTGATCCACCCTTCAGCCCTCTCCTCTAAGTCATTAATAAAAATTACAAAGAGCAGAGGACCAAGCACTGATCCCTGTGGCACTCCGCTAGCAACCTGCCTCCAATCCGAAATATTTCCATCCACCACCACCCTCTCTTCGATCAGACAGCCAGTTACCTATCCAATCGGCCAACTTTCCCTCTATCCCACACCACCTCACTTTCATCATAAGCCGACCATGGGGGACCTTATCAAACGCCTTACTAAAATCCATGTATATGACATCAACTGCCCTACCTTCATCAACACACTTAGTTACCTCCTCAAAAAATGCTATCAAATTTGTGAGGCACGACTTGCCCTTCACGAATCCGTGCTGACTATCCCGGATTAATCTGCATCTTTCTAAATGGTCGTAAATCCCATCCCGAAGGACCTTTTCCATCAATTTACCAACCACCGAAGTAAGACTAACCGGTCTATAATTACCAAGGTCATTTCTATTCCCTTTCTTAAACAGAGGAACAACATTCGCCATTCTCCAGTCCTCTGGCACCATCCCCATGGACAGTGAGGACCCAAAGATCAGAGCCAAAGGCTCTGCAATCTCATCCCTTGCCTCCCAAAGAATCCTAGGATATATTTCATCAGGCCCAGAGGACTTATCGACCTTCAGTTTATTCAAAACTGCCAGGACATCCTCCCTCCGAACATCTATTTCCTCCAGCGTATTAGCCTGTAACACCTTCTCTTCCTCAAACACATGGCCCCTCTCCTTGGTGAGTACTGAAGAAAAGTATTCATTCATCACCTCGCCTATCTCTACTGACTCCATACACAAGTTCCCACTACTGTCCTTGACCGGCCCTAACCTCACCCTGGTCATTCTTTTATTCCTCACATAAGAGTAAAAAGCCTTGGGGTTTTCCTTGATCCGACCCACCAAGGACTTCTCATGTCCCCTCCTAGCTCTCCTAAGCCCCTTTTGCAGCTCGTTCCTTGCTAACTTGTAACCCTCAATCGAGCCATCTGAACCTTGTTTCCTCATCCCTACATAAGCTTCCCTCTTCCTTTTCACAAGACATTCCACCTCTTTCGTGAACCATGGTTCCCTCACTCGGCCATTTCCCCCCTGCCTGACAGGGACATGCCTATCAAGGACACCCAGTATTTGTTCCTTGAAAAAGTTCCACTTTTCATTAGTGCCTTTCCCTGATAGTTTCTGTTTCCAACTTATGCCCCCTAATTCTTGCCTAATCGCATCATAATTACCTCTCCCCCAATTGTAAACCTTGTCCTGCCGTACGGCCCTATCCCTCTCCATTGCAATAACAAAAGACACCGAATTGTGGTCACTATCTCCAAAGTGCTCTCCCACAACCAAATCTAACACTTGGCCCGGTTCATTTCCCAGTACCAAATCCAATGTGGCCTCACCTCTTGTTGGCCTATCCACATATTGTGTCAGAAAACCCTCCTGCACACACTGCACAAAAACTGCCCCATCCAAACTATTTGACCCACAAAGGTTCCAATCAATATTTGGAAAGTTAAAGTCCCCCATGACAACTACCCTGTGACCCCCACACATATCCCTAATCTGCTTAGCAATTTCTTCCTCCACATCTCTATTACTATTTGGGGGCCTATAGTAAACTCCTAACAACGTGACCGCTCCTTTCCTATTTCTAACCTCAGCCCATATTACCTCAGTGTGCAGAGCCCCCTCGAAGTGCCTTTCCGCAGCCGTTAAACTATCCTTGATTAACAATGCCACTCCTCCACCACTTTTACCAGCTTCCCTACACTTAGTGAAACATCTATACCCTGGAACGTCCAACAACCATTCCTGTCCTTGTTCTACCCACGTCTCCGTAATGGCCACAACATCGTAGTCCCAAGTACCAATCCACGCCCCAAGTTCATCTACCTTGTTCCGGATGCTCCTTGCATTGAAGTAGACACACTTCAACCCACCTACCTGTCTACCGGTACCCACCCTTGACCCTGATACCTTCCCCAATACCTCACCACCCTCAACACTGACTTCTGGACTACAACTCCTTTTCCCACTCCCCTGACAAATTAGTTTAAACCCCTCTGAAGAGCCGTATCAAATTTCCCTCCCAGGATATTGGTGCCCCTCTGGTTCAGGTGCACCCCGTCCTGTTTGTACAGGTCCCACCTTCCCCAGAATGTGTTCCAATTATCCACGTATCTGAAACTTGGAGTGGGAAGGAGAGGATTCAGTTGTTGCTGCGTAGGAATCAAAGGCGTAGTTGGAACTCGGAATTATATTCTGTTGATGGTTTGAGGAGTTAGAATCCAGTCCAAGTTAAGACGTGGAACCTCAAAACTGCTAATCTCTAGATTGTTACCTGAATTATGTGCTAATTGGGCATTAGATCAAACTTGACATAGGAAAAAAGAGTCAGCAGTGCTCAGAAAAGAGGACGCTATTCCATTTGGATGGGTTGCATTTAAGCCGAGCTGGGATCACTGTCTTGTTGAATCACGTAACCAGGGCTGTGGCTTTAAGCTAAAAAGGTTGGGTGGTGGAATTCAATTGAAGGGAACTTTTGACATCTGAAGAAGAAAGTCAAGATAATAAAGCAGTACAGGGATTTGAATAAAGATGAGAGCAGAGTGGAACAGGAAAGGATAGAGAGTTTACTGTTGATAATGCGTCAGCAGCAAATAAGATCCATGCAAATAATCGTGGTTAAAAATTTACAGGATTTTAATTTAAATATGCAAAACATTTGCAGTAAGACAGATAAACTCGGGGCACAAATAGAGATCAATGCTTTAGATGTAATCACCATTGGCGAGACATAGTTACAGGGTGACTAAGGTTGTGAAATAAATTTTCCAGAATGTGCAATATTTTGACAAGACAGTCAAAATGGAAAAGCGGTAGTTGTGATAGTGAAGGATGAGTGTGAAAGGATCTTGACTCAGATCAGGAAATAGAATCAGTATGGATAGAGATTAAGAATAACAAGGGTCAGAAAAAACTGGTGGGAATAATTCATAGCCCCCCCCCCCCCCGCCCCCCAACAGCAGTTATACCATTGGACGCATCACTCAGCAAGAAAAAAAAATGAAGCTTTTAACAATAGGGGACTTTAATCTTGTAGTCCAGACCAATCACGTTGGCGAAAATGAGTTTGTAAATTACTTTTGTGATGTTTTCCTGGAGCAATGTGTTGTGGAATTGACTAGGCATACAGCTATATTAAATCTAGTATTGTGTAATGAGATAGGGTTAATTAGAAATTTCATATTGAAGATCTACTGGGCAAAAGTGATCATAATACAATTGCATTTCATATGAAGTTTGAAAAGTAACATATTCCAATCACAAACAAGAATTTTAAACTTGAAGCCAACTACATAAGTTTGAGGGGAGAGTGGCCGAGGTTGATTCAGTAAATACATTAAAAGGTATGGGGATGAATAAACAGTGAGAAACATTTGAAGAAACAATTACAAATGTTCAACAAAAATACATTCCATTGGAGGAGGATAAGGATAGTATTAGATTCCAAGAAGAGGCTTATAATGTGACAAAGAACAGCACTAAGCATGAAGATAGGGAGCATTTTAGAAGCCACTCAAAAGGTGATCAGGGAAAATTTGAGTAAATTAACCCGGAATATGAAAACAGATTGTAAGTATAAAAAGAGAGTAGCTAAAGTAAATGTTTGTCCCTTAGAGGTCGATAAATTATAGTGGGGAATGAGGAAATGGCAAGAGATGTTGAACCAATATTTTGTGAGTCTTCATTGTAGGAGACACATGCTACATACCAGAAATAGAAGGTAACCAGGGGATAAAGGGTGAGGAACTTGAGGTAATTAATGTTCACCGAGAAAAATGTAAAGGAGAAACTAATGAGGCTAAAATCTGACATTTTCTCAGGATCTGATGTCCTACATCCTCAGCTTTTCAAAGAATTAGCTGCAGAGCTCATAGATGTGCTGGTTATAATTTTCAAAATTGCCAGGATTCGAGAAAAGCCCAACAAATTGGAAGTTGGCAAATGTAAAATTGCTATTCAAGAAAGGAGAGAGAGAGAGAAAATTGGAAAGTACAGCTAATTAACCTGACAGCCATCAGGAAAGCGCTGGAATCCATTATTAAGGAATTCTTAAAAACTCACTTGGATCACAGCATGATCAACAAGATCACTGTGGTTTGAGAAAAAGGAAATTGTGTTTCAAAAAATTTATTAATTTTTGAGCATATAGCGAGTAGATAAATAAACAGGAACCGTTAGATGGGGAGTATATTTGATTTCCAAAAACCACTCGATGAGGTGCCACGCAACAAGTTAATATGCAAGATGAGATTTCATGGAATTAATATGTTAACGTTGATAGAGAATTGGTTGAAGGGCAGAGAGCAGGAACAGGGATAAGCGGAGCACTTTAAAATTAGCAGGCTGAGTACCACAAGAATCAGTGCGAGGGCCACAGCTATTTACTAGCTATATTAACATCTCTGACAAAAAGACAGAATAGTTTGTCTCGGTTTGCTGACAATACAAGGCTAGGTAGGAATGTAAGCAGTGAAGAGCACACAATGAAGCAGCAAAGAGATATGGACAGGTTAAGTGAGTAGGCAACAAGAGGCAGATGGAGTATAATGTGTGTAATTGTGAAGTTATTCACTCAAATGGTTGTGAATCTTTGGAATTCTTTGCTCCAAAGGATTGTGGATGAGCCATCATGGAATATATTTCAGGCCAAAATCAACAGATGTTGGAGCACTCAGAATCAAAGGATATGAGGAGTGGGCAGGAAAGTGGAGTTAAGACCATGATGGACCATTATCATGTAGAATAGTGGAGCAGGCTTTAGCGGTTTCATGGCTTACTCCTGCTCCTATCAATGTTCTTAACTAATTTGTACTTGATTGAAGCATTAACTGGTCTCATGTGGACATCTGATCAGCTATTCCAAACAATTATTTGTCCTATTGTGTTCTTAATCTTGTTTGGCTGCTGTCTGTCATTTGGACTTTATGTCTGACAAATATACCAGATATTTCTTCTTTTCATAAGTTCTATTTGGAGTTTGAGTCTGCGCACTTTGCTGATCTTGTACTGCTCGCTATACAGATTCACAACATCATTTATCCACAAGTCTTGTCAGTTGTTCAGCTAATCTAGGAATACATTCTGGAAAGAATATCTTCATTATTGTGAATTGGATGTCTAAAACGTGACCTGATCCATACCCAACTCTGTCAAAGAATTTGACAAAACTGGTCACCAGATTTAAGATGTGAGGTTCCCTGGGAACTGCACCTGATGGGCTCACGCTGGACAGTCGAGTCGTACACTAGAGGGGTAGCATTAAAAAGTAAATATGTAAAAAAAGTAAATATGTCTTGAAGCATAGTTAGAAAACATTCGGAGTATTGTACACTGGTTGCCATATTGTGAAAATAAAGTCGAAGCACTGCATAAAGTAAAAGAAAAAATTATGATGTTGCCGGATGAAGACTAGATTTCCTCCGGAGGAAAAAAAGGCAGAGTAACTGAATAGAGATCAACAAAATTAAGATCGATTTTGATTGAGGAAATGTCACCAGGAAATCAAGTAGGAAATTCAGAAAAAACTTCTTCACCTGAGACATGTGGCGCTCACTGCCAAAGGGAGCAGAGAGAATGTGGAGCTCACTGCCACGGGGAGTAATGGGAATGTGGCCCTCATTGCCACAGGGAGTAGTGAGAATGTGGCACTCACTGCCACAGGGAGTAGTGACAATGTGGCACTCTCTGCCACAGGGGGTAGTGACAATGTGGCACTCTCTGCCACAGGGAGTAGTGAGAATGTGGCACTCACTGCCACAGGGGGTAGTGAGAATGTGGCACTCTCTGCCACGGGGAGTAGTGAGGATGTGGCACTCACTGCCGCAGGGAGTAGTGAGAATGTGGCACTCTCTGCCACAGGGAGTAGTGGGAATGTGGGCACTCTCTGCCACAGGGAGTAGTGAGAATGTGGCACTCTCTGCCACAGGGAGTAGTGAGAATGTGGCACTCTCTGCCACAGGGAGTAGTGAGAATGTGGCACTCTCTGCCACAGGGAGTAGTGAGAATGTGGCACTCTCTGCCACAGAGAGTAGTGAGAATGTGGCACTCGCTCCACAGGGAGTAGTGAGAATGTGGCCCTCACTGCCAAAGGGAGTCGTGAGAATGTGGAACTCACTGCCAAGGGGAATGGCGAGAATGTGGCACACTCTGCCACAGAGAGTAGTGAGAATGTGGCAATCGCTCCACAGGGACTAGTGAGAATGTGGCCCTCACTGCCAAAGGGAGTCGTGAGAATGTGGAACTCACTGCCAAGGGGAATAGCGAGAATGTGGCACTCAGTACCATGGGGAATGGTGAGAATGTGGCACTCTCTGCCACGGGAAGTAGTGAGAATGTGGCACTCACTGCCACAGGGAGTAATCAGAATGTGGCACTCACTGCCACGGGGAGTAGTGAGAATGTGGCACTCTGCCACGGGGAGTAGTGAGAATGTGGCACTCACTGCCACAGGGAGTAGTGAGAATGTGGCACTCACTGACCAGGGGAATAGTGAGAATGTGAAGCTCACTGCCACAGGAAGTAGTGAGAATGTGGCACTCTCTGCCACAGGGAGTAGTGTGAATGTGGCACTCACTGCCACGGGGAGTAGTGAGAATGTGGCACTCACTGCCGCAGGGAGTAGTGAGAATGTGGCACTCACTGCCACGGGAATAGTGAGAATGTGGTGCTCACTGCCACAGGAATTGTGAGAAAGTAGAAATCTCTGCCACATGGATTGTTGGGGGTCATAGTACATATACATTTAATGGAAGTTAAAGAAGTATTTGGGTGAAATTGGATCAAGTGTTGTGCTGATCGAATAAGGATGGGAAGAAGTGCAATTGGTGCACGAATGCCAGAAGGACTGGTTGGATCAACTGGACTGTGTCTGTACTATATATTCCATATAATTCTGTTCATTCCTCATTGGTGAAACATGCAAACTGTGATGTAACTTTCTCCTCTTTTTCTCTTTGCACCTTGCCTTCTTTACCCTATGATAGGTGTCATGTGAATTTATCCAGCTCAGGAAGGCTGTACACTTGTTGCCACATCATTATGAATATCTTCCTGGATCCCCGGTTCCATGAGCTATGTGGAATACTACCAGAGAAATGTGTCGCTGGTGTGTCTGCTTGCTTATTTCAGCAGTCTTATGCAGAAGGGCCCCTGTCAGCTCTGGCCATTTGTCTGAGTTGTTTTCTAAATTCCTGTCAACGAGCCATCTTTAATCTTTTTTAATCTACGATTACAACTAGGTGCTGCCCCTTCGTTTCCAATGTATCCCCCTCACTATATGCCTTCCTGATGAGCCAATGAAATCTCTGTCACTTTGACTGATGTTGTTTTGAGCCGCTTGTCTGTAACCCCTTTTGATGTCTGTGCTGTTCTCAATACCTCAAATGACTTGGAAAGATAGACATTCAAGTTCTGTCAGTTGCTGTACTGAAATACCCTCGCTGAATTTGGGTAATATAGGTCTTTACACTTCTGATTTTCCTTTCACACGACAACTGTTAATCATTCTACAGTTCTCACATCCTCGACACTTCTCTTGTTTCATGTCCCATTCATGCTCCCTTTGGCCCTGCACCACCAACTCTTTTGTCATTTAATCTTTCCTACCTTCCCTTTTGTTCTTTTTCTACCCTCCCCCTTTCATTTGCTTAAAGCTAATTGCATTTCTAACCCTTTGCTGTTCTAATGAAAGATCACTGACCTGAAATGTTAACTCTGTTACTCTCTCCACTGCCTGACATGCTGAGTATTTCCAGCATTTTCTTTTTTTATTTTAGGTCATATATATCACTGATTTACTGAAATTCCTGGATAGGGTATCTTTGCCCTTTTGCCTTGTATGCCGAACAGATGTTAAGATTTCCACTGTCATGAAGCAGCAGCTTTCATCTGACCGACTCACTACTTTCACCCAATCATGTGTCAACTTGTCCATTCCTACAGTCACTATGTCACAAACCATCTCAGCATTTCCAATGTCATTTCATTTCTAAATGATGAACAGGGTTTACCTTGCGACCTTTCTGTCTACACTTAGCATACGTGATTGAATTATCTTCAGCCTTTACGATTCTGTTTTGCTCCCTCGATCCAGACTTACTTTATAAGGCTGAGCAGCTGCTCACCAAATGGTTCATCTGTGGAAAGGTGTGAAGCATTTGGTCTCCCACCAAGTAACAGCTCCTCTGCTTGTGGGATCATAAGTTGCTTGATACATTTACCCAGTTGCTTTATTACCAAATACCTAAATTCTCTGCAATTATTTCCAGAACCCTGTTCTTTTACATTAGGTGGCTAATTCCTTTTGTGATCGATTAAACTTCCACTTGTTGATGAAAGCGCCCCTACATCTTTAATGTTTCTCTGTACTAATCGCTATTTTCCTTAATTTCACAAGCTTCTATCTGTATACTTTTGGTGTCAAATCGCGTGCATTTAGAACAGGACATTTTACAACCTCACTGCTGATTGTGATAAAACGTAGACTGGTCCATGTGTTTCAATCCAACTTGTGGTGACCTGATGATTCGAACGCCTCAGTAGAGCTTTAAAATATATGAGCAAGTGCTGTAAACTCAGTTTGTGGATTTGCTGTTGCTATTGTGCATTTCTCTGCCAGTTCCAGTCTGACATTCCTTTTTCTCCTCCTCAGTCTCTTTCTGGCATTGATTTGCTATCAGATTTATAGTATTCTCTCCCTACTTCTGTTGCTCGTCCTTCTTGTCACTCCAACTTCAGTTAAAACTCCTTGTTTTCCAAAGCCTGTCTGACAACTCCATTTCTACCTCTTGACATTGTCAACATTTTAAAATAACATTTCTCATTCTGTTTTAAACTTTCAACATTTTAAGCTGAGAGCTGGTCAGCAATGTAAATCAGTATCCCAGATAGTTGGCACTAGTTTCTTAGCATTTTCAAGCCTGTGCAAGAGCCTGTGCCACTCTTTTTTAGCAGTGCTTAAAATATTGGATATTTAAATTATTCATGCAAAACACCCAGGAATTCAATTTGATTTTATCTTCCCCAATTTAGGTTGTTTGGAAAGTATCTTGAGCCATATAATGCATTTATGGAGGCCAAACAGTTATAGGGCATATACAATAAATAGGAATATATTCAGGGTAGATGAAATGTGAGATCTTGGAGTACAAATACACAGGCCCCCAATGCCGGCAGTGCAAGCAAACAAAGTTGTAAAGGTATATGGAATGTTCTCCTTCACTGGCAGTTGTATAGAATGTAAAAGTAAGGATATAATGTTGGAATTGTATTAAACACTGGTGAGGCCACAACTGGAGTGTATGCAGTCCTGGTCTCTACATTACCGGAAAGACATAATTCCTCTGGAGAGTGCAGAGGAGGTTTACAAGAATATTGCCAGGGCTTTAAAAGTGCAGCTATGAGGAGACATTGGATAGGTTGGGGTTATTTTCTTTGGAACAAAGAAGGCTGAGGGAGGACTTGTTAGAGGTGTACAAAATTACGAGTGGGAGAGATAGAGTGGCTAGGATAAAATTGTTTCCCTTGGTGGAGAATTCCAGAACCAGAGGACACAGATTCAAGATAAGTCGCAGAAGACGTAGAGGGACACGAGGAAGAACTTTTTAGCGCAGAGGGTAGTGGGTGTCTGGAATTGGCTGCCTGAGGCGGTGGCGGAGGCAGAAACCCTAAACTCTGAAGTACCTGGATCTGCACCCTTAAATGCTGCAAGCTACAGGGCAATGGGTCGAGTGTAGGAAGGTGGGATTAAAAAGGGCACCTGGGTGTCCTTGGGCCAGCATGGACAAGATGGGCTGAATGGCCTCATCTGTGCTGTAACTTTTCTATGGTTCTATAATAAGGGGGAGATGTCTTGCAGTTTGTCACTGGAAATAATGGGAACAATTTAAAATAATGAATTTTGAGTATTTTGCGCTATTCAAACATGCTGGTTTAAATGCGAGAATATTAATAAACCTAGTGATAATGCGAGTTGAGGACGAACTAAGAGGTTTGGATCAAGCCTGGCTTACTGACTGAGGTACTGATGCCAGTGGTAGCATCGCTGCACTGGTTGAGAGCAAATTCAGCACAGCAACGTTGAACCTGAGAAAGTGCTATTTCACCTTGCATCGATACAGGGGCCGCAAGCTGAATTCTTTTCTTTAAATTTCACTATAGAAATGGCCAGGGAGCAAAGCTTGCTTTACTAAAATGTATATCAAGCGCTTGCCTTTTGGTGGAGTGCAAGCCTGTATGGATTGCTGGCAAGTTTCTTACAGCATACCACTATTTCATTGCTCCCTCTTCTGTTCATGAGTGAAATTGTAGCTGCAGTGAAATCATGTTTGCCATCTTAATGTAGTTGATCCCTTTTTGTTTGACATTGTTAGGATTAGATGTAATGATTTTGGGTCTCCTTGGGTCAAGATTAGATAAATAGGTGAGAAATCCCACTGTTGATTGCATGGAAATGCATGTTTGTGGCTGTGGACTGTTGAGCTCTGTTTTGGTGGTCCTGGTGTTCGAGTGGCCCCCTACAATGCCCTGTCCAAGGCGACATGTAGAGAGTAATTATTTGGACAAGGTGCAGAAGTACTGTTAACTTCCCATGAAATGTTGTAATGTACTTTACCACCATTATGAAAGGAAAAAAGAAGGGTCATCTGGACTCAAAATGTTGGCTCTATTCTCTCTCCACTGATGTCAGACCTGCTGAGATTTTCCAGCACTTTGTTTTTGATCCAATAAGATTTCTGTTTGTTTTGCAGGTTGATTAGACATTGAAAAATATTGGTGTTTTGTGCATTAGTTCTGATGCTACTTTTTGAACTGGTAAACTGAAGATAGATACAAGAAAACTTGTATCTGCACCTTTCAATGCTGCAAGCTACAGCACAATGGGTCGGGTGCAGGAAGGTGGGATTAGAAATTAGATAGATACAAAACTTTATTTTGTGGACTGGAAAATAAATGTGATTAATCAGGAAAGGCTTTATTAAGATGATATAAATAAGGTGCAAGCAACATAAACCTTTGAGTTGATTTATTATTGTCACATGTATTAATATACAGTTTCTTGTGCGCTCTGCAGACAAAGCATACCGTACATAGGGAGGAAAGGAGAGAGTGCAGAATGTAGTGTTACAGTCATAGTAAGGGTGTAAACTAAGATCAACTTAATGCGAGGTAAGTCCATTCAAAAGTCTGATGGCAGCACGGAAGAAGCTGTTTTTGAGTCGGTTGGTACATGATGTCAGACTTTTGTATCTTTTTCCGACAGAAGGAGGTGGAAGAGAGTATGTCCGGGGTGCGTGGGGTCCTTGCCTCAGTCTTGTTTTGCGTTCTGTTCACTATTTTTAACCTTTTACTGGACATCATTTTGCTCTGTGGAGATAAAATAACATGGCTTGAGTTTTGCTGTAAGCGTAGACGGAACTCAACCATTCATGGCACTTGCACTGCCCCCACACTTTGGGTCCTTTGCACTGCAATTTGCAGTAATTAAGGGGGCTGAAACAGGGCAGTGCCTTCTACAATGGAGCTGGGAATTACCAACAATCAGCATGAAGATTTCTTGCTGAGAAATAGCGAGCCTAAACAAGGAAGTGTAAGTTAAGATAGTTGATTCAAAGTAAAAATTATGTATAGTAAGTGAAATAGGGGAAAGAGAGATGGAGACAAAGTAAAAAAATTAATTGTGTAGTTTTAAAAAATTTTTAAATAATTAAAGATCTGCAGGAATGAGACTCCACGCTTTGCTCGGAATAATAACTTGTTATAATACTTTGTTAACAATTTGCTTAAACTGGAAATTTTGTTTAAACCTAACCATTTCTGAGTGGCTGTCGTGTGTGTGGATGCTGAGTCTGTCGTGAGGTAAGAGGATAATGAAGCTTGTGGAAGAATAGAGTAACTTGGACAGCTATGTTTTGATTTATCTTTTAACTGCAAATGTCCAGCTGAGGAAAGTTGCTGCCCGAGTTGCCTTGCTCCTCCACAAGCTTGGCTACACTGGTACGTTGCCACCAGGTTCTCTCATTGCTTGGTAACGGTGAGTGCTAATAGCCTCACTGTTGTTATTGCAAACTCGAGGTCAATGTTTCCTAACTTTTCCCCTTAAAAGATACAATTTTAAATTGTTTTCCTTATTTTCCATCTGTGGGAAGGTACTGGACTCTCATCGAGTAATTGATTAATCCATCTTAAACTATGAAAATTAAGATAAGGTGGTTTACTTGTTTTTATTCATCACGTCGGAAAGAAGGTTACTAAAGTATCCCTTAAAATTTCTGAAGCTGTACAGTTCAGGCAAATGCATATGTGCAATTTCCTGCTTGCTGAAGTTGATCGTTTAATTACCTAGTAGGCAGGTCATTTTTACACAAGTAACATTACCAGGAAGGCTTGCTTCTGAATCCATTCATCCATCTCATTTAACTTGTGGGTAGACATCATAGCATTGGTGTAGCTGACAAATCTGGATACGTTCAACTTTATCCATGAAGCTGTGATTGTGTGGTTGCAACTTTATTTTGAACTGGAAATCTGAAAGTCTAATTACCAGCAGTAATTGACTGTTCACTCCTCTGGCAAATTCTCTTCCGATACTAGATTTAAACTGGCCTCGTATGTGGATCCTAATGCCCTAGGAGTTGCTTTCACTGGATATTGCTGTCTCAATTATTTCTGTGCTACTGTTGGTAATATTGCCAAACATGTACCCTAACATGGCTTAAGTTCACCTTTCTTGCTTTTTGTGTATGTGCCTTATAAATAGTGCACATTGTTTTATCAGGTTTAAACAAAATTGTACAGTATAGAACCAGGTAATGTGGTTTAATTAATCTCTGTCTGGAGTCTCCTTCCATCACAACTGCCTAATGTCAGTTTTTCACATTTTTCCATTTTCTTTTCCATGTGTTCATCTAGTTTACTTTTCAGACCATTTAACCTATATGCCTCAATCACTTCCTATGGTAGCAAGTTACATATTCCAACCACTGAGTTTAAAAAACAGTCTATTTTATGATTGGATTTATTAATGACTATTGTTTATTCATAGTCCCTAATTTTAGATTCTCACACGAGGAAACATTCTCTGCCCAACCCATTCATAATTTTAAAGTCCTCAATCTTCTTTGTTATATCTGGGTTGAATAATGTTGTTTTGAAATTTTCTGGGACCATACTTGAGTGGGACTATTTATTGGTGCTTTAATAGAAATGCTTGAATTCGGTACTATTTATGTTAGTACTTTTTAGTTGAGTACTCTTGCTCACATTAGTTTTCAATGATGTCAGTATTCATTTTAGTATTTTCTTTTCCTTCCACTTGCCTTATTAAATTTTGCTTACTCTGCCAAGCTCACCGAACACTGCCCTGAAAGTCTATGCCCCTAGTACCTAAGGCTCTTTGCTGCATACTTGGTGCCATTCCTGATGTTGAGAGCATTTGTCCTCACTATTAGTGAGTAGGTGGTACCACTCGATACTATTGACAGCTCCTTCAAACTCATTGGGGATATGCTGAAATGTAGTAACAGATTGAACTAGATATATTCTGTTTTTTTCATAGCGTAGGCATACTGGGAATCTCCTACATTATCAGGTAGGTGCCACGATCATAGCTTTGTGGGAGCAGGTTGGTTAGCGAAATAAGGAATTCTGGTGCTAATGTAAGACATTTAGCATTTCATTACGAATGACCCATTATTTTTTCATATGTCAGATTTTAAGATTAACAGTGTTACAACTGAGGCAATTGACTTAACTAAAGGGAATAATGCTGACAAAACTGTGGGGTGGCACAGTAGCACAGTGGTTCGATTCCCGGCTTGTGTCACTGTCTGTGTGGAGTTTGCACGTTCTCCCCGTGTCTCCTTGGGTTTCCTCCGGGTGCTCTGGTTTCCTCCCACGTTCTGAAAGACGTGCTGGTTAGATACATTGACCCGAACAGGAGCCGGAGTGTGGCGACTAGGGGAATTTCACAGTAGCTTCATTGCAGTGTTAATGTAAGCCTTACTTGTGACTAATAAATTAACTTTAACAAAACATTACAATAACATAGTAACAGCTGGACAGTACCCGATAGATAATAGTTTTAGAAAGCACATTTTCAATGCTACAAACTGAACAGAATTTCATCCTATTGACAGAAACTGGTTTTTAAAAAAAAGCCAATTGTACAATTTTTTTGTTTTAGTGATGGGTTGTGTAGTTAGTATAAGTAAACCTTAAGATCTGAGCCTTTGCTAACATTGAAGAGCAATTGTAGAATAAAAGCTTCTGTTTATATCGTGGATTATGTCTTAAAAGTGCCAAGATGTATGGTATGCAATACATTATTTTACATTTAATATTGCATAGTGCCTACAGCATCAAAACTGCCATTTGGCTCAAGAAGTCCATGTGACAATAAGTATTACATTAAAGTATTGGCATACACTGCAATTAATGGGCTTGTGTTTTGAGCAATAGCCAAGCTGTGCATATAAATAGACAAGCGATGTTAATATTACTCGGGCACAATGAACGTCAGGAGAGTTGGTTTAGTTGTAAACAGAGGGCTGGGAGGAGATAGCATAAGAGATTTCAAAAGTTCAATTTTGAAGTTGTAGCTCGATAGAGTGGGGAAACAGCTTGGAGTACTGATCAAATCAATGTCCAGGATCAGAAACGGTGCAGAGGGGTGTCAATCCAGGAGCTGATCAAGGGACAAAGTATAATTGGGCTCAGTGTCGGAGGTGCCCAGACTAAGATATAAAAGATACATCTCCACTTATTCTTACTGAAACTCAGTTTGAAGCAAGGACTAAAGCTCTATGTGTCGGTGTGTGTGCCATCATGTTGATTGCACTGAAAATATTTGGCAAAAAACAGTGCAACCCAGCAAGTGAAGTCAGGAAGCATGAGGAGCCGGAACACAACAGTTCCCTACTACAGCAGCTGGAGCATTAAAAAAAAGTTAGAGTTTTGTGACTGTAATGCCTGAGTAATTGGGATCCTGCATGTAAGTGATATTGAGATTGGCAGGCACTGGTTTTTCTAAAACCATAAATTCCCAGCAGCAGATTACTCATGGCTATATTTCCTAATCCAAACAATGATCATTTAAAAATGGTGAGAAATTCCAGAATTGTGCGTACCTCCACACTCACTCTGCCCTGTTCCTACCTTGACACTTCTGCCCAGTGATTGTAAAAGATTGCCGATCCTGTATTCATCGTATTGTTCTGAAGCAGTATTACAGCCCGGCAACTGGCCACCCTCCAGGCTGTGGCCAGAAATGTTGAACAGCAATCTGATATCTAGATCTTGCCACTAGAGAGCTCTATTTGAATAATTCATTATCTTTAATGTAAATCAGAAATGTATTTAACGTGCTTCAACTTGGCTTACTGTAAGTATTTTTGCCATATGGATCCAAAGCTGACATTTTTAAGTTTTTTTCGTAAATCTCTGGATTTTTGTATCAATTGTTGACAAAAGCCTATTTTCCAGAACCTCTGCAAAGTGCAAAAGCCGCGGTTCAGAAGTCTTTTTGATTGAAGAAACTCTCTTCAAATGAGCTGGTGATCATGGACTCTTGCTGATCTGAATTATAATACTAATGAATAAGTGCTACAAGTAAATAGTGTTGGAATGATTTCAAGAAAGCAAGTATTTGCTTAGTTGTCAGTGTGATGAGTGTGCCGGTAGTACCTTTCACTGCAGAGTCTGTCTCCTTTGTGTAGCATTTGGCAATAATACTCCATCTCCACTTTCAGGTGGGACTAGAACTTGTATTTTCACGTCCTTGTTTTGATTTTAAATATGGTGTAGTTATTTTTTTTTAAATTCCTTCTCTTGACTAAGGCTAAATTCACCTGGCCATTTACCAGCCTTGGTAACTATAGGTCCATCTGGTGCCCACTTTGCACTCCCCTCCTTGATGACATGGTCATTCTACTCTGTGCTGCACACATGGTGGCCACACTCTGATCCTGCTTCCTGGCTCACACCAAGTCCATCTCTGAGCACTGCTCATTCATTTACACTTGGCCTCTGTGACCTGGGTGTTCATCCACTCATAGCCAGCCTTGCTCACTTAGCACTTTCACGTTATTTACTGAACCACTGGAAAGTTGCTTTGGACCCTGAGGCATCCACGAGAACCATTAAACAAGCAGACAATAAATGAAGTGGGTGCAAGAACAGAGGAAGTTGGTAACACTCAGCAGTTCTGCCGGCATCTATTGGGAGAAACATGGTTAACGTTTCAAGTCATGGACCCTATGTCGGAACTAAAAGATTGAACAATGAACTGTGAACAAACAAAAGTACTGATGGCTGAAGGGCCCACTGCTGTACTGCTGTTTATTGCTTTTTGACTTTGTTCACTCATGCAGTACTCTGGGTCTGGTTTAACATGGGGAAAATCCTGGGTAGCTTACTCTTAGTGAGTTTTCATTATGCTGAAGCAAAAAGATAACTTCAGCATTTTGGTTTCAAATCTTTACTGATAATTCAGATTGGTCCTACAATTCAGAATTTCAAAATTCTATCGCTGACTCATACAATTCAGTCTAGTTTTGCGCCATTAAAGATGGTAGCCCAACAGCAAGTGATGGGCATCTCATAGAGTAGAAGCAATTTACAGAAGGAGGCCATTTTGATTGTCACATCTGTGCTGGCCCATTAAAAGAGCATTCTGAACCTCAAAAATTCTCAACTCAAAATTTCTGCTCCTACTCTATAGGATGTTGCAAGGGGATTGGAGTAGAAGAGTAATGTCTTGCTGCAGTTGTTCGTATAGGGTTTTGGTGAATCACGTCTGGAGTACTGTGTGCAGTTTTGGTCTCCTCATTTAGGAATTAGGAAAGGATATACTTGCATTGGAGATAGCACAGCAAACGTTCACTAGATTAGTCCCTGGGATGAGACACGGAGTAAATTAGGCTTGTATTCTCTGGGGTTTAGAAGAATGAGACAATCTCCTTGAAAGCTACAAAATTCTGAAGAGATTTGATAGGGCGGATGCTGAGAGATTGTTTCCATTGGTCAGGGAATCTAAAACACAGCAGGCACAGTCTCAGGATAAGGGACTAATCATTTAGGATTAAGATGAGAAGGAATTTCTTCACTCAAACAGGTTGTGAATCTTTGGAATTCTCTGCTTCAGAGAGTTGAGGAAACTCAACTGTTGAATACATTTAAGTATGAGATAGACAGATTTTTTGGGGCCTCAGGGAATTGAGGGATAGGGTGAACTAGCGAGAAAACTGAGTTGAAACTCAAGATCAGCCATAACCTATTGAATGGCAGAGAAGGCTTGATGGACTGGCAAGTCTACTCCTATTTCTTGTGTTCTTTTGTGAATTTAGTTACATGTGAAGATAAATGCAAAGTATTTATTTAATACTTTAACCATGTCCTTAGCCTATCTTTAAGTTGTTAATCAGCCAGATGTTTTCCTTGTTAATCCTTTACATTACATATGGTTATGAAATGATTTTGGGTGCGATATAATGTTGCCTGTTAACCTTTCCTCTAAGCTCTTTATCTGTCATTAACTTTTTCAATTCTTTCTTGTACTTGCCATCTTCCTGGTTATTACCTAAAACTTGCTCCTGACGTAAAAGAAAACAAGTTTATGACAACTTTTATTCCGTTTGTCACTAACGGCACATTTGCCATAGATGCGCCATCTTTTCCCTGCAGTGGAATGTAATAAAAATCCACTTGCATCTCTTTCATCAAGGTGTAACTTTCTCAAGGGTTTTTACAGCGACACTGAGTGTTTTGTGTGCAAGTTTTCATCAGTTCAAAGATTTCCCATTGATTGGAACCAGGAGAACCTCAACAGCACACCTTCTGGAAAAACAAAGAATCACTGACAACAGCTTCTAAATTTCTGTGTTGAACTGCACAGATGCAGATTCCTAAAGTTGCCGTAGGTTTCAGAGGAGTAATAATGCCAAACACTGACCGTTCACCCCCTTTACCACTTTTTCCCACCTGGAATTTGTTTCTGGGAGAAATGTGTGGACGCAAAACATTGGCATTCATGAAGGTGTTTCTACTGCCTATTTTACTCTGAAGTCCTTCCAGTGGTAGCATTACAAGTCAAGTCTGTGAAATGTGTTGTAAGCACATGCATTCAATACAAGTGAGAAATAAAATTGTCTATCTACCTGTGTAATCTAATCAACTGCACTGACCAGAATTATTAAATTAAAATCGACATTTGATGTCTAATTTCTGTTATTTAAATCTTCAATTTTGGGTTTTAGTTTCACTGGATTACATTTCAGTGTTTGACTATTAGGATAACTCATTTCTTGTAATGGGCATAAACTTTGAAATTCTGTTTGAAATTTGCCTTCATATTAGCTTAAAATCTCCAGGACATTGCAGAACGCCAAAGGCTAGTGAAGGTGGACTGTGTCTGTTTCATTGTATAATATGATATTGTGTCACATGTACGTTATTCATGTACATGTGCATAACTTCCCCTTTGACCCGGAAATAAAATAGTCCCACTCCAAGTTTTGGCAGTTTTAAAAATTTTAATCTTGGATTTGCCCTAGGCAGAGCCTACAGTGCTACTATATTTTTCTTGCTGCAACTGTACAAGGCACTGGTGAGGCCGCAACTGGAGTACTGTGTGCAGTTTTGGTCCCCTTATTTGCGAAAGGATATATTGGCCTTGGAGGGAGTGCAGAGAAGGTTCACCAGGTTGATACCGGAGATGAGGGGTGTAGCTTATGAGGAGAGATTAAACAGATTGGGTCTGTACTCGGAGCTTAGAAGGATGAGGGGTGATCTTATAGAGACATATAAGATAATGAAGGGGCTGGATAGGGTAGAGGTGGAGAGATTCTTTCCACTTAGAAGGGAAACCAGAACTAGAGGGCACAGCCTCAAAATAAGGGGGGGCCGGTTCAGAACAGAGTTGAGGGGGAACTTCTTCTCTCAGAGGGTAGTGAATCTCTGGAATTCTCTGCCCATTGAAGTGGTGGAGGCTTCCTCGTTGAATATGTTTAAATCACGGGTAGATAGTTTTCTGATCGATAAGGGAATTAGGGGATATGGGGAGCAGGCGGGTAAGTGGGACTGATTCGCTTCAGATCAGCCATGATCTTGTTGAATGGCAGGGCAGGCTCGAAGGGCCAGATGGCCTACTCCTGCTCCTATTTCTTATGTTCTTATGTTCTTATATGCAAAGCATCTCTAAAAAGTTGGTCTTCAGAAGTGTTCATCGTTGTTGTTAACTAGTCATCCTTCCTGGAGTTATGGTGAAATCAGTGTTGTGTTGACAAGTTTATCTTTTCGTTGTAAATGTTCAATGACATGCATCCCATTTGTCTTGCATGACACCTTTGATTCCGTACAGTATAATTAATATTCAGTCCTATGTTGAAGAAATCCAGTCATTCAACCATATTGGGACAATTTGTGCATAAGAGCTGGCAGGTATCTTTAGTTTTGGTATTACAAGCACTATTGCTGTGACTGACGTACTTAGTCTATCTAATGTGTTGTATTTCAGTAACAGTTCGGATAGAGGGATTGCAGTAGTGCTTTGCATTCAGCATGTATTTCTTGACATATAGAGTATACATCAGTTTCAACAACCTTGTCCATTTGGCCGAATGAATAATACTGATTATGCAGGCTGATGTGAAGCTTCAATCAGCTTTTTAACCTGAGCGCCTGGCAGGTGTCAGTTAATTGCTGTACAGTATTAAATTGGAACGTCAGTGAACTTATGAAACAATACACTGATACATTTTTGTTTAATGTACTTCATGTTGTTTTGGCCAAAACAAAATGAATTGACATATCAAAATTTGTCTAGGATTTCTTGCACAAACTGTTTTAATCTCCATCATTTTTGTATAGTCTAAATGCTATAGATGCTGTCCAAATGCTTTCCTTTGCACAGATATAGCAGCAGTTTGCTTTATGTTTCTGGAAACAACAGCCACTTTCCAATTCTCAGAAGGCTGAACAAGCGCTTAATATTTTTCTGTTGAGAAAGTTGGCATTATTTTGAGTTATTAGCAAATGGGTTCAGCTGCTTTTTCAATGATGTTACTCGCGCATCATGTCAGCATTGCTCGATCAATGTTACAGTGTAGATTGGAGAGGCTAGTGATGGTGTTCAAAATTGAATTCCATTAAAAATTGACCCCCTCAACTTTAAAATATATTAATTGGTATCATTTGTCATTCTAGCGCTCAGAATATTTGCATCCCTTGGTTAGCAAACAAGTGCAGGAGGAGGTGGGAGGGAAAATGTAATTGTCAGTATGATTTAATTATATATAGCTTTACTTTTGGAGATTAATTCTTAACAGTTCAAAATTACAGGATGATAAAATGTTCATCTCTGCAACTGTAATTTGCTGTCACCCAATGATAGTTGCTGCTTTAGTTTTGAGATCTCTGTTAGATTGACCATATTGTAATAACTTAGATTACGTTAAGTTTAATTGCCTAACCAGTCATGTTAAATTTGTGCACCTAAAATTTAAACTTGGTGAAAATTAAGTTTAAATTGTTCATCAACTGAAACGTAGCCAAAAATTCAGACGGCTTCAGTAAATTATTTTCAATTGTAAAGTAATTTAAATTTGCTTAATTGGATTATTTCTCTAAGATTGTCAATTTTCTTTGTTATATTAGAAATGCCACTACTTTCCCCAGATGCAGAAAAGAAAAGTACATTGGTATGCTTACTTGTGGCTAAGAACAGAGACAAGCAAATTGCTTACTTTTTCAGCTAATGTGTAGGAAATTTGAGAAAGGAAGCAAATTTGAAGAAATGGACAGAACTGCAACTGGTCTTTCTTGAACCGTTGGGATTGTGAATCGTGTTGCCTCAAATGTTTTTTTTCCTGTCCGGGGTAATGGAATTTACTTAGTTTTAAGATTTAATCTGGGGAGCAGTTCTGCTGTGCGACCAGCTGATCGGTATGCTTTTGCTTGGCATATTTGTTCTTAATAATGTATTTCTCTGGAGAGACATTGCATTGCTGTTCTAAAGTGCATTTAATGGAGTTGCAAACATTCTTAATTGTATGATTTTCGTTAACTCGTGCTGTTCAGTAGATATGCCGTGTACTAGAGAATTTGATCCTGTTTATCTGTGTTAATTTCCTCCTTTTAACCTTTGATCAGATTTCAGCAAAGGTTCATGCTACCACGTCATACTGAATTTCTTTTGCAAGTGTATATGCTGGGAACTGTGTACAATGTGGCTTGATCACTTTTACCCATGAGCAACATTAAAAGAAAGGGACTTGCATTTATGCAGCACTTTTCATGACCATCGAATGTCTCAAAGTGCTTTTCCAGCCAATGAAGTACTTCAGAAGCATAATCACTTGAAATGTTGGAAATCCAGTAGCCATTTAACATAAAACTAGTTATACCCTTGAGGAAAAGGTAAAAATGATGAAAAGAGGAAAGATGGCAAATGGTCATGGATACCAAATACCAAAGGTTTTTTTAAGATTTGTGTTTGGACTTAGTTTAGTGATTTTCTTCTTTTGCGAAAGTGCAATTTGAGTTAGTTGGGATGCTTTGTTCTCTACATATATTCCATATGACAGAAACAAAACTTTCTATAAATATAGACTGATTGGGGCTTTAATTGAATCAGTGTTCCACAATGCTTTCCTCTTCAATGTCAAAATAGTTGAATATTGTAATAACTTTCCAGCACTAGTCTAGAATCAAATATACGAATGTTTCAGAAATGGTTCCACTTCAATTTACTCTTACCTTCAAAGCAATATTTTAATAACTTTAATACTTACATTGAACACTCTGTAAAATAACATGCAATGCTTTGAATATTTTCCAAAATCGGTTGTTTTTATAACCACTGCTCTTTCAAGTTCAGTTGGTGGCATTGGTTTCTGAGTCAAGTTATGGGTTCAAGTCCCATTGTAGTGATTCTAGCACATCAATGTCTAGGCCTGACTCTGGTACAGTACTGAGGGAGGTACCATCTTACAATTAAGGCCCTGTCAGCCTCCTCAGGTGGATATTTGCACACTGTTTTGAAGGAGAGCAGAGGTTGTCCTGGCCAATATCGTCCCTCAATCAAGGTCACTTCTTGAACACCTAATCATTATTACTGCAGTTTGTTGGACCTTATAATGTACAAATTGACTGCAATGTTTGCTGTGTTACAACAGTGACTAGACTTCCTTGGTCATTAAGTGCTTTGGGATGTCCTGAGGTTGTGAAAGCTGGCATGTTAAAGCAAGCATTTTTTTCTTTCTAATTTAGTATAAAAATTGTCGTCCGTTAAAGCAAATCTGCCTTTTGCTGTTCATGTGAATTTGTTTCTGTTGCTTGAAATAAAATTGATTATTTCAGCCCCTTTCTCAGTTGCCGATTTCAGAATCAGTGAAGCTTTATCCCTGGTCCATACAAATAGCTACAAATATTGATTAATTCAGCCATGCGCCTGACAAGCCCTTGCTACGTTGCTTGGGGTGTAAATTTTTAGTTTTTGGGAGGTGGGGATATTTTAATGGACAATGTAGCAAAAAAGCAATTTTTTTGTGGAAATTTGAAATTAAACCCCTTTTTAAAATGACAAGTTTAGTTTGTGTATTTTTCTGGGATGGTTTGTCAAATTGCGATTTAGTGACTGGGATTTGTGTTTTTTCCCAAAATTCTCCCAAAACTGTCAGCTCATTAAAAGGTTTAAGAAAAAAATCTTGCTACTATTTTGTGCCTTTCATGCCATGAAGTTCTCCAGAGCCCTTCTCAGCTAATGTGTTACTCCTAAAATGTAATCATTGTTTAATATTAAGGAAGATGTCAGTCAATTTGGACATAGGAAGGTCCTACAAACAGTGTGAGATGAATGATTTGTTAATTTGTTTTTTTTTGTGTTGTTGGTTGAGAGAGTAATATTAACCAGGATACTGGGGAAGCTTTCAAAAGATCCTAATTACAGTAAGTCCCCACTTAAAGTTGTGGTAGCATTCCCAATAAGTGAAACAACATGGTAAATCATAGCTTCCCATAGGAATCAGTTATAAAGTTAGAGTTGGGTTCCTTCAAACATTTCTTGCCCAAAAGAAACAATCTACAAGTTGAAATACTATACTGTGCATGAGCAGCATTCCTAGCTGGAATAACTAAAATAAATGACCACATATAACAGAAATACCGTATAAATTCAAATCCATTTCCTTCTCCCTCACTTTGCCCAATCTCTCTCTCTCTCTCCCTCTCAGCTTTCCCACTTTCTCTCTGTCTCCCTTGCTCTCCTCCATCTCAGTGTTTCTCTCTCTTCCCACTCTGCCTCTCTATTTTTCCCACTCTCTCCCTCACCCTCTGTTTTTCCATTGTCTTTCTTTTTCCATTGCGACTCTCTCTCTCTGTCTCACTTTTCAATTTTGTGTCTCTTACTTTCCCACTGTTTCTCTCCTTTTTCTCTATCTCCCTTCCCAAAGTCTTCCTCTGTTTTTTCCCTCTGCCTCCACCCCCATTCCTGCCAACTGTCTTTTGCACCCACTCCCGCGCACCCACCCCTCTACCCTGTGCCTGCCCTTTCTCTTCCCCCTCCGCGCCCACCCCCTCGTCCCACTCACGGCCCGTCTCCCCTTCCGAGTCCTTGTCGTCTCCTCTCCCCCCCCCCCCCCCCACCCCCACACCATACCTCCCCCCTCCTGGTGCGCTCCCTTGTTTTCTTCTCCTCTTTTCCCCCCCCCCCTCCCCCCCCACTTCACGGTGCGTTCCCTCCTTCCCTTGTCCGCGCTCCTACATTGTGTCCCCTCCTCCCAGTCCGCTCCCTTGCCCCTTCCTCCCGGCTTGTTTCTCCCCTCCCGGCCCGCCCCCTCATTCACCCTCTCCCCTGGTCTGCCCCCCTCGCTGCCCCTCGTTTCTTCTCTCGCTTTCTATTAGCCTTTCTTTCCTCCACTGAGTCTGTTGGGGATTTTGTCTGCTTGCCATAGTTGCTATGCAAGCTGTGGTCTAGATCAGTAGAATAGTTTGTGAGAGAGGGGGCAAATTTTAAAATGGGAATCTGAGGATTTGGGTTCACGATTTTAATAAGAAACTCCAGTGTTAATATTTACTAATATAAACAATCTTAACATATTTCCACACAAACTTAAAATATAACTGTTTTGAAAATCCCTGCTGTGCCTTCCAAATACATCATTTGCTCCCAGTTCTTTTTGTTGCATGTTCTGGTTAATGCATAACATACTTGTTTGTGTCTGCAGTATTCCCTTCACTATCCAGCGTTTATGTGAGCTGCTTACAGATCCTAAGAAGAATTACACTGGGACAGACAAATTTCTCAGGGGAGTTGAAAAGGTAACCAAGGATCTAGATCTATCCTTTTTATCACTAAGCCTAGGTTTTACCAGTTGAAGTCCTGTCAAGTTATCAAAAAATTCAGGGTGATAGGTGAAATAACATTGAGACTCCAAATAAGAGTTCTGTTTCTTCCAAGTTGTTCTTTCCCCAACTATCATCAGGAAACTGTTGATTCTTCAGCAGTTTAATTTGATTGTCTGTCTTGTTGCGTACATTAGCTTCACGACATTGCTCAGAGATTGCCTTTTATTTACCCTTTTAAAGTTTGCAGTAAATACAAATACTTGCACCTGAATTCCAGCTCTGCTTAATGCTACTGGAGGGTTTATCATTGAATCTGAAATAATAACATTTAAAACCAAATGTACCACTGATTTCCTTGCAAAGAAATATGGCCTTTTGCCCCCAAAGGAAAGCTACCCATAACCAGAAAAAACTTTAAATGATCACTGTAACTTTTTCATATTTAAAAAAAAATGTAAGCAGGGTTGGTTTATGCTGGCAATGTTGGTTTTGAAATTCTCAGAACATAGGATCAGCAGTGGGCCATTCAGTCCCCCAAGCCTGCTCTGCTGTTTAATGGTTGATCGATACCTTGACTCCATTTACTTTTTAACCAAACAAAGATCTATCAGTGTCGTGAACATTTCCGTTCACCCAATATCCAGAGCCTTTTTTGGTGGAAGGGATTTCCAGTAATCTCTGCATGAAGAAGTGGTGACTGATCTCACTCCTGAAAAGTCTAATTTTAACATCATGCTCCATTGTTTCAGCTCTTCTACCAGAGAAAATGATTTCTCTGCATCTAATCATTTTAAATACCTCAAGTCATCATAGAAACCCTACAGTACAAAAATAGGCCATTTGGCCCATCGAGTCTGCACCGACCACAATCCCACCCAGGCCCTACCCCCATATCTACCCACTAATCCCTCCAACCTACGCATCTCAGGACACTAAGGGCAATTTTTAGCATGGCCAATCAACCTAACCCGCACATCTTTGGACTGTGGGAGGAAACCGGAGCACCCGGAGGAAACCCACGCAGACACGAGGAGAATGTGCAAACTCCACACAGACAGTGACCGAAGTCGGGAATCGAACCCAGGTCCCTGGAGCTGTGAAGCAGCAGTGCTGACTACCGTGCCGCCGTCTCCAAGCTTAAGGAAATGCCTGTCAAGTTTCTGCAACCTGTTCCTTGTAATTTATTCCTTTAAACCCTAATGTGATTCTGGTGAATCTGCGATGTCACCACTCCTGGGTCAAAATACCCACTCACCTGAAGAAGGGGCTTGGAGCTCCGAAAGCTTGTGTGGCTTTTGCTACCAAATAAACCTGTTGGATTTTAACCTGGTGTTGTTAAACTTCTTACTCAAAATAGCCCGACAGAAGTGTGGTGCCTCCAGTTGAATGCCATTTACCAGAAAAGAGCTAACTAAGGTCCTTTGCAATTCGGCCATCTTCTCCTCACTTTTTTGATTTTGTGCATGTCCAATAGGTTTCGGTGATTGGTGTGCATGAACGCTCAAATCCCATTACAACTCTTCAGCTCCTGGTCTCTTCAGTCTGACTTCATCAGGCCCAGAGTGGATGATCACCCACTTCCTAGTTGAAGTCATCCGCTGGACTTTTGTCCACTTCCTGTTCTCAGCCTTACAATTTACCGTGCCTCCTAATGTTTGCATTTGTAAATTAGACTTCTAAGTCATATATGTATGATAAAGATCGCTGGGGCACACTTTTTTCTCTACATTCCTTTCAACTGTACACTGTACCTCCCAAATAATTATTGACCCATGTTACAGGATCATCAATGTCAAGTATTTTCATTTATACAATCTTTTATGCAGAACTTTATCAGAAGCCTTATTTGAACGCTTCCCTATCCACCAGTTGATTGTCGTCCTCAAATTGGAGTTGTTGATTGCTGGCCATATCTATCCTGTTGTCAAATGGCAGTTTTAAAGATTTTCTTTCATTGTTGTTTTCGATGATACTCCTATTCAGTCAGTCGGATGTGATTGTGGCCCATTGCCTCCTCCTTGCTCCTTTTTAGTTAGTCATGAGAGGTATCAAGAAAGCACTTTATCTGGGGATATCTTGGGGAGAAATCTTTCATCATGAGTGCTCTTGATCTCAACTTGAATATCTGGGAACACTACCTCCAAGACTTTGTTGTTGAAATGTTTTACAGTTAATGAACTATAGTCAGATTTTAAATACAAGCATTTATTTTCTTTAGTCATATATGCTCTTTTTGTAAATTTACAGAATGTTATGGTTGTCAGCTGTGTGTACCCCTCTACAGAGTAAGTAAAACTTCAATACTTTATGGTACATGCTTTTTATTCAAGAATTGTTTAATATTTCAAAGTTTTAACATTTTGCATCATTTCTTCAGGAAGTACAACTTTGGCTCAAATAGTTTGAATCGAGTTAATGGCATCATGCTATCAGGAAGCCACACTGGTTATACAGACAGGTGAGCCATTGTGTTAGTTTTTTTGTGATGTTTCAATTGTTTCCAAAGGATTGTCTTTTTTAATTCCCTCAGCTGAAATAGTGGGCGGTCCAGGCCGAAACCAACTGGTGTCGTTCCATGGTACTTTTCCTTAAAAGCATGCTTATAAGGCCAGACTTAATTCAAAATGTGGCAGATAGCATTGATAGATAATTGAAGCTTATAGCTCCAAATTACGTTATTGTCTACTATTCGCTCTACAAAGTGAACCTTGCACATTTTTTCTATTTCGATTGCTTGAAAATTTGAACTGTGAATACTTTGGAAATGGCTGTTACATTTTATATCTTGCTGTACGTTAAATTCCAGGTTTGTTTTCTGTTTAACAACTGTTACGGGATTTGTGAAAAGTATCTTCTGGTTGTCCAATTACTGTTGAACTCTTGTGGGTGCTCAACATTTAAGCTGTTACTGAACAGGAAATTGGGATGGACTTAATTCATACCTGTGGACCTTTCCTGCGCACTTCCTCTGCAGTTGTTATCAACAGGCAAGAAAGAGAGGGAAGGAAACGTAAACATACTAAAATAGCAGTGAATGTGAGACATCGTGTAATTTTCAGTGAGAGTAGGGAATTTCAAGTATAGAACAGGTATGGGAGTGTAATGTAAATGGTGGTTTTAGCTGTGAAATGCTCTCACTTGTATGTAAAAATCTGATTATTTCATAGTGCTAGTGATTGTGCAGGATCTTGTGTCATGCCATAGGTTAATCCTTGAAGTGAAATTTGCATTGTTCCCCTGAGCCTAAAAATAAGTTGCACATGTTAAAAGTTAAATAGGTTTTAATTTTCTTTGAGCCACTGAGTTTAGTTTTATTCACGTAGTGAGTGATTTAATATGTTGGTGCTGTCAAAGAATTCACGGAAGAAAATCAAAATATGGGCCCTCTGGTGGCAATGTGGATTGGTGATCTGAATTCACCCTAGCTTGGTATGGTACATGACAGAGATGCTTGGACGGAGTTTTTTTTAAAAACGTAATTAACTGGATTCAATTTTGTTTAGCTAGTGGCTGAATGTGGAGCATCATTTCGTTCGCAGGCAAAAAAAATGGTGAAATGCTCAAAATTGTCTTGAAAATTCAAAATTTGTACCAACATATTTCGATGAGCAATTGCTTTGTCTGACTGGATCAGATGACTATCTTGTGTGTTTACCTCATGTAGTTCAGTGGAATCTAAGTTTTGAAGTACTTGCTTTTCTTACAGATCTAATATAAATGGTCCTGGTACACCAAGACCTCTGAGCCGATCAAAGGTTTCATTATCAAGCCCCTTAACAACAAATGGTTTGCCGGACAGCTCTGATAGAGAAATAAATGTGCAACCAACGGAAGACAAATCTCACAGGCATGTTTTCTAAATCTTTGGACGGATTTGGTAACCTTTAAAACACGGAAAATAATTCTCTGTGGTAGAATGTAGAAGTCTTTTTTTTTACCTTGTTGAGGACCAATATAAATTAGTAATTTCTGTTGGAAATATTAATACAATAAATATACTAGCTGCAAGACACATATACACAGATAAATTCTGAGCAGACCCATAAACATTCAGTGGTTCAAAAATAGGCCACTACATTCATTTTTGAAATATTAGTGTACTTCATGTAAAATGCTATTAAGTCAAAAACACCTTTAAGATAAAGTACATTACACTAAGTTTCCAAAAGAACCCATGTAATCCTCAGCAGACAACGGAAATATATTTACCATATTCCAGTGCCATAGAAAAACATGAAACAGATTTGATCTGAAACTCGTTAGATTGTAATGGGCAACAATGAAATAAAAAACAGCTACTACACACAAGAACACAAAATAGAAGCAGGAGGAGGCCACTAGGCCCTTCAAGCCTGTCCCACCATTCCATACAATCATGGCAGATCTATGCCAGCCTCAACTCCTTTTCGCTGTCATTTTCCCCCTAGTCCTTGATCTATCAAATATTTATCCACCTCCACTTTAAATGCATAGAGTCATAGAGGTTTCCAGCATGGAAACAGGCCTTTTGGCCTAACTTGTCCATGCCGCCCTTTTTTTTAAAACCCCTAAACTAATCCCAATTGCCCGTATTTGGCCCATATCCCTCTATACCCATCTTACCCATGTAACTGTCTAAATGCTTTTTAAAAGACAAAATTGTACACTCCTCTACTACTACCTCTGGCAGCTTGTTCCAGACACTCACCAACCTCTGTGTGAACATATTGTCCCTCTCTCCCCTCTCACCTTAAACCTATGCCCTCTAGTTTTAGACTCCCCTACCTTTGGGGATGATGATTCAAATATCTCTTTGGGAAAAGATATTGACTGTCTAGCTGATCTGTGCCCCTCATTATTTTATAGATCTCTCTAAGATCACCTCTCATCCTCCTACCTCCAGAGCAAAATGTCCCAGACTATCCAGCCTCTCCTTATAACTCAAACCATCAAGTCCCAGTAGCATCCTAGTAAATCTTTTCTGCACTCTTTGTAGTTTAATATCCCTTCTGTAATAGGGTGACCAGAACTGTACACAGTATTCCAAGTGTGGCCATACCAATATCTTGTACAACTTCAGCAAGACGTCCCAACTCCTGTATTCAATGTTCTGACCGATGAAACCAAGCATGTCGAATGCTTTCTTCACCACTCTGTCCACCTATGACTTCACTTTCAAGGAGCTATGAACATGTACCGCTAGATCTTTGTTCTGTAACTCTCCCCAACGCTGTACCGTTAACTGAGTAAATCCTGCCCTGGTTCAATCTACCAAAATGCATCATCTTGCATTTGTCTAAATTAAACTCCATCTGCCATTCGTCAGCCCATTGGCCCAATTGATCAAGATCCCATTGCAATCGGAGATAACTTTCTTCACTGTCCACTATGCCACCAATCGTGGTGTCATCTGCAAACTTACTAACCATGCCTCCTATATTCTCATCCAAATCATTAATATAAATGACAAATAACAGTTGACCCAGCACTGATCCCTGAGGCCCACCACTGGTCACAAGCCTCCAGTTTGAAAAACAGCCCTCTACAACCACCCTCTGGCTTCTGTCAAGAAGCCAATTTTGTATCCATTCAGATACCTCACCCTGGATCCTGTGAGATTTAACTTTATGCAACAACCTACCATGCGGTACCTTGTCAAGGGCCTTGCTAAAGTCCATGTAGACAACATCAACTGCACTGCCCTCATCTACCTTCTTGGTTACCCCTTCAAAAAACTCAATCAAATTTGTGAGACATGATTTTCCACTCACAAAGCCATGCTGACTGTCCCTAATCAGTCTTTGCGTCTCTAAATGCCTGTAGATCCTGTCTCTCAAAATACCTTCCAACAACTTATCCACCACAGATGTGAGGCACACTGGCCTGTGGTTCCCAGGCTTTTCCCTGCAGCTCTTTTTAAACAAAGGCACAACATTTGCCACTCTCCAATCTTCAGGCACCTCACCTGCGACTATCGATGATTCAAATATCTCAGCTAGGGGACCTGCAATTTCCTCCCTAGCCTCCCACAATGTCCTGGGATACACTTCATCAGGTCCCGGGATTTATCTACCTTGATGCGCTTTAAGACTTCAAGCACCTCTTTCTCTGTAATATGTACACTCCTCAAGACATCACTATTTATTTCTCCAAGTTCCCTAACATCTATGCTTTTCTCAACAGTAAATACTGATGAGAAATATTCATTTAGTATCTCACCTATCCCTTGTGGATCCACACATAGATGACCTTGTTGATCCTTAAGAAGCCCTACTCTCTCCCTTGTTACTCTTTTGCCCTTTATGTATTTGTAGAAGCTCTTTGGATTCTCCTTTGTCTTTCTGCCAAAACAATCTCGTGTCCCCTTTTTGCCCTCCTGATTTCTCTCTCAACTCTACTCCTACACTCCCTATACTCTTCAAGGTTCTAATGATTCAGCCTCTACTACCCTTTGTGGCAGCGAATTCCAGAGATTCACCACACTGTGTGAGAAGTATTTTTATTGCACTAATATTATACCTACAGCTAACTGACTCATATATTTATAAGAAAAGAAAAAGGAAGTTTGCATTTACATAGTACCTTAATGACCGCAGGGCACCCCAAAGCATATTTTTGAAGTGTAGTCACTGTTGTCATGTAGGAAATGTAGCAGCTAGTTTAAGCACAGCAAACTCTCTCAAATAGCGATGCAATAATGACCAGATGATCAACCTTCTCATGAGTGAGGAATAAGTATTGTCCAAGCCACCGGGAGTAAAACTCTTTTTTTCAAAATAATGCAATGTGATCTATGTCCACCTGAGACGTGTGAAGTCTCAGTTTCATGCTTTATCCTAAAAAATGTACCTCTGACATTGCAGCACTCCCATAATACTGCAGTGTATTTGCCTGAATTTTGTGTTCAGATCTCTGGAGATTTGAACCATTACCTTCAGTGCTACCAACTGAGCTATGGCTGAGACTGAAACAACATCTAATGCAACAGCAATCTGTCAATGAAAATAGTGATTCACTGTTAGTTTCTTCTGAAATGGAGCCAGGAATTTACGTCGACAGCAGCCTCAGCAGTAACCTAATATAACTAAGGATGTATTACCACAAAGCTCACTAAACACAGTTCCACGTTAGAAGCAGAATAATGCAGTGTGTGTTACAATGCATAAAATTAGTATTATAAAACTGAGCAGCACTAGTTTAGCTCTCCTACTTTAGAACCCGATTGTGTGAATAGTAGTGGCATAAACCTTCCAATTGTGGCAATCACAATTGAACAATGATGTATGTAAGATTTTACTGACACAAAGATAACAGTAAATCTGTTTTGAGAGTTAGGCTTCTGGTTTGGAGCAGAATGATGGGGCAGGTCTGTACTATTAAAGTTGATTATGTTCCTAAGCTTCTTGACTTTGTTCAAGCTGTCTTTGACCTGTGTACGAATTGTGACATTGGCTGCACGTTTTATTGTTTTTAAACAGTGATTCACCTACATCCCATGGAGAAGATATTCATAGTAACTGTTCGAAAAATAAACATTTAGAGGACACGATGGAAGCCGAGGCACCTGAGGTAAAACGACTGAAATTTGACACAGAAAATGAGGAGGAAGAGGAGCCTGTACATTCTGAGAGTTCTTCAGAAATGCCTGAAGAAACTGAAAACACAGAAAAGCAGGAAGAAGCCAAAGATGAGAGTGAATGGACTGATCCGGTTAATGCAGATAAACAAGGTACTGGATACCTTCCTGAATGTATAAAGTAGTACACTAGCCAGCTAGAATCACCTTTTAATGAGTGTGTTTTCTGTATCGTTCTGTTGGTCGGCAAAGTGACAGTGCAGCTTGGTGGGGCAAATAGCTGTTTCACCAGCGTGCAGTAAAACCAAGTGAGATGTGAAAACTGGAATTACATCTTGTCTCACTTGGACTTTACGTTAAGTTGTAGTTGTACTGATTCTAATAAGTAGCCAAGTAAAAAAAAAAGTTCTTAACTTTGTATTTAAGAAATTTTCATGTTAAACCCATGTGTTCTCCCATTTTAATCTAACGGATTAGAATGCAAAGTTCTCCATCTTTGCTTGGACAAAATATGAACGTTCAGAAATGACAGGCAAAAAAACCCAGCTGATTAATTTAGCCTGTCCAACACCATGATAAACAATTCTTCCCACTCTAGTAATTTCCTAGGAGGTAAAATAATTAAGGAATTCCTTTTCAGTCTGGACACCAATTGGGTGTGGCCATGCACTGAACTTGGGAAATGTTGGTCTAAGAGCAGTACTTGTAGTATAATGGTCTTGAACGCAAATTTGGCTCACTTGTACTTTTTAATTGGTTATTTAATCTAGCTCCCTATATTTCCTGTGTCCTTGTGTGTCATCTCCACTTCCTCGCTATTGAATGCCCAATACACAATCTTAATACAGTTTACTTAATGGCTGCATTTTATAGTTTATTGTGAAATCAGAACAGTAATATTCCAGCAATTTTATCTGCTTTTATTTCAGTCCCTGAAATCAACAAAGTTTTAATACCTTCTGATTTTTGCTGTTTCGTGTAGCTTTGGTTTCCATAGTGATTTAAATATCCATTTGATTTACTGTTTCCTTGTATGCAATATATGTTGGTTTCTAGGAATCTCCACTTCCTACAGCACAGAAGGCAATTTGGCCCATCGCGCCTGTGCCAGCTCTTTGAAAGAGCTATCCATTAACCAACAATCCCACACTTTTCCCCATAGACCTGCAGTTTTTTCAAAATATATATCAAATTCAGTTTAAAAGTACAAAATCTAACATCCTTTTAAGCATTGCATTCCTTTTTCTCATTGCAATTGAATATTGAGGGGTGACTTGCTTTTTTAGTGTCTGGATTCACTAACCTTAAAATCCACTAAATATAATACAAAAAATTGCATATATTAACACTCAGACCTTCATTTTGCCTTTTAATACTTAAGCCACTGAGAGATGGCAAGGAATTGACCAGATTCCAGGGTCACCCATTATGTAAACTCTCAATTCACATTGTATTGATGGAACAATCTGTGATGTTCCTGCGTGCTTCTGCTGGCTGTTGCATGAATCTTGTGAATTAATTTATTTCATGTTCCTTATTCCCTATAAATATTACTATCAAATGTTACAAATATATAAATAAGCTAATCTATTGGATAGTCTGAAATTAATTCTTAAATATGGAACTTCTTGCGCATCAATTTATTTTTCACTTATTATGTTGCCCTAATTGTAAAGGCTTCAATGTACCTTTTTCTGCAAGTTTGCAGTTGCACAGTACTAGAGAAAAGGTGACATCTGATTTTGTGTATTTCTAGAGCCTTCAAGCATCCAAGTCAAAGCCATGTTTGAATCTGAGAAAGTTGAAGTTTCGTCTGAAAATGTCAAAACTTCAGAAGAAAACCAAATGGACCAATCTGAGCCAACCAAGACATTAACTTCTAAGGCAAGTGAAATCAGTGAAAATACTGACGCTGTTAGTAACAGTGTGGACTACAGCGATACAGAAAAACCAGATACACCTCCCGAAACTCCAGAGATGCCTTCTGAGAGCCCAATGGAGAACAGTGCGGATGCCACAGAGGAACCAATGGAACAGGACTAAATGTTGAGATACTCTGCAGTATTTTCCATGAGGTGTTGATTTTACACTGTATAAAGTTTTATGTAATAAAGTGGACCTTTGTTTCCAGGAGAAGGAGGGACAAACCTTCTCCAAGAAATACCTGGAAGAGCTGTACAAGATGAGAACTGTGAAACCAGCTCCTTCAGGTCTCATCTACTGCTCCCGCTTTTTTTGTTTGGTCAAATCAGTGGTTTTGTGTATAGATTTTCTAATTAGAGAACGTTTTTAAACTGGAAAGTAAAACTATAATTGTCAAGTTGTTTTCCAATTCATTGGACTAGGCCATTTACCATAGTTTTTTGTCTCGTTTTTAAATCTCTTCAGCAAAATTTCATTTCCCACATGGTCATTGTTTCAACATTTAATACATTAAACATTGCTGAAACAACAGGTTAAGACACATTCCAGGAAAAAACAAAGACGATACATCACTTTCATTTACTTCTGATCCTGTATTCATTAATGAAAAGCGTGTGTGTGGTTCACATTAATGTGAAACAGCAAAGTTTAGGACTTGTTTCAAGATCAGTTTGTTTTGGTTGCAGAATAAATGCTTTTTTTGATTCATTGTTCAAGCAGAAAAAGTTGGGAGGTAATCACTCAATTTATGCTCAGTGGTTAGAACATTGTGAATATTTGAGCAAGTTCCTTTCAGTTAACATTTTAGGTAGCATGCAGACAGCATCGTTACACATACACCACTGACTGCATTGAAGAGCTACTGCAATTACCTTGTTAATTTAGTCTTGTGCCAGATCTTATGTACTGGTAATGCAATTTTAGGGGGTGCATTGAACCACCATGATTTGTACAAAATTTTGAAGTGAATGAAATATTTTTGAACATGCTACTACATTTTGACAGCCAGTGGTTGTACATTTTTTGGAGATGAGAACTCAAAAGCACAAATCTTAATCTGTACTTCTGATGTTTTCTGATATCCAGCTTGTAAATTCAAAACCTTTAACTGTTCAGCAACAATTACTGGCTGTCAAAATTTGTTTGTACTTGTTTCTGGCAACTGTACTTTTTGATATTTAGAATTTTTAAATTTCTGTAAGTAGATTTTGTAGATTAATTGTAGATGTAATTGTTCACTGCCTTTGTGAAACGTTATATAATTGTATAATTTGTGTGTAAACTGAATGCTTTGGCTTTCAATACAGTATTCATATAAAGCAATAAATGTTATATCTGGACACAGAGTCTGGAGATACACTCCAGTTCCCTTTGATAAAATTTGCACAGGGTTGCCAGAGGCCATAATGACTGCACGTAACTGACAATCTGCAAGATTGACAGTTTTGTCTTTCCTGTGAATGTAGTATTTTGCACTTGTTAAAGTGAATATTCTAAAGATATAGTTTTGTGGGATCTTAAAATTCATTTTGAGAGAACTGAGTCTTCATCCTAACCAGAATGTAAAGTTTTTACAGGATGCCTAAGCGCTGTAACATTGTTTCTCTTCAGTGCTGTGGTTGGGAAGAATATGCATCTTACGTTGCTAATTAAACAATAGTTTTCACAAGTTTTTAACAATCTGATCAGCAAAAATGTTTTTGAATCTTAATCTTGTTGTCAGTGTCATGGGCAGAACTAGCGGTGTCAGGGACTTGAATTTTCTCCCCTTTCCAAAATATCCATTAATTCAGGTTGTAACAGCCAAGTTCAGGTTTTTTGCACTGCTGTACTTGGGTGTGAGAAAGGCAGCAGGGCAATTTTGTTTTTTTTTGCACCAACGTGACTTGCAACCTAGCTCTTCATCTCTATGATATACTTGAAGTCCTTATTCCACAGCCTAGCTTTTAATAAACTGTTTTCTTGCAATCCAGTTGAGTAGCAAACCTGGGCTCAGGAGTTGGTTGTATTCTCAGATTGTAAATGCAACCACACAATGTAAAAAGTTGGCTGAAGAAAGCTGGATCATGGTTGAAATGAAGTTTATCCCCTTCCTCTTGCTCCACCAGGAAGTTTACCTTTTTTGCTTTGAAGGAAGAACTTAAATTTCTATAAACAGTAATGTTCCTGCATGAGATTGTTTGAAAAGATTCTAAATGAGAATTTTCTTTGAGAAATTGAAAAGTTTTAATTGCCTCGTACCTGTGCTAGCACTCAGATCTCTCCACTTAGTCCCATTTCCTGCTTTCCAATCCAATTCTACATTTTCCCTTTTGAGATTTTTTGCCCTTTTTAAAACCTGTTCAACTCTGTTTCCACTACTGCATCTGTGATGGCTTAATGAATTCAAGTTGTCTTTGTGTGACTGCTAGATTATTTAGCCTCAGTTTACCCTCTGCCATTTTTGGACTGGTTATATTACCAATTTCTCTTTTTCCAACTTCTGACGGCAGGTCATCCTGACTCAAAAGGTGGGATTTTCCAGCTGTGCTCGCCCCGAAACTGGAAAATCCCGCCTGAGATCAACAGACTTTTCCATGGTCCGCCCCTCGCCCGCTACAATTCTCTTGGTGGGTGGAATGGGAAAATTCTCCACAAAATGCTGGCTGTATTCTCCCTCCACGTGCTGTCAGACCTGCTGAGCATTTTCTGTTTTTTGTTTCAGATTTCAGCATTTTGCTTTTGCTTTTTTTTGCTCTTTGTGAGAATAAATTTTCCATGACTAGCCTGCAGTCAAGTTTTTGTTAAGTTCAGTTTTGTTGTGTTCTTTCCAGTTTTTGCTTGCACAACTGGATGCTGGAAAAGTTATTCAGACTTTTAATTATGAGGCTGGTTATGTGATCTGACCTGGCCAAACTTATTTTGCTTTCAAGATGGTACATTGAAGTATCAGTGAATTTGGAAACATTAAATTTGGGTGAGGGAGTTACTCAAGCACTCATGTATTTTGCCTTTGTATTTTGAGCTTGGTTTGCACTGTGACAAAGTCTGATAATGCAGAGTGAAGAATGGCATATGTCACCCAGGTACTTAAATCTACTCCTGAAGGGTAGGAGGGAAATATATCATTTTAGCACAATGGAATTGAACCATCTCACCAATTAGTGCGCTGCAGGAAGTCACCAAGTCTCCTTAGACAACTCCTTCCAAACCCACTACCATCTCCAAGGACAAGGGCAACAGACAAATAGGAACACCGCCACCTGGAAGTTCCACTCCAAGTCACACCTCTGTCGTTGGGTCTAAATCCATGAACTCTCTCCCTAACAGCACTATGGGTGTAACTGTACCACATGTACTGCAGTGGTTCAAGAAGGCAGCTCACCACTATATTCTCGAAGGCATTTAGGAACGGGCAATAAATACTGACTTAGCCGGTGATGTCCACATCCATGAATGAATAAAAAAATTGGAGCAACTCGTGGCAAATAGGGCTGGGATCAACAAACAGGGAAATATATTTGAGCACATCATTGAAGCAGATTGTGAAACAATAGATGCTGCATAGATCGGGCATATTGGAAGATGCTGCATAGATCAGGCATATTGGATTGGTTTTCTGCACCTCTTGCCTGTGAATTACAAAATTAGAGGGATTTGGAATATCACACCTGTTCGTTCATATCTCCGAGCAGATATTGCCTCTCAAATAACTAGGTAAATTGCAAAAGTGATTTTAAATTGGGCATTTTTCTATCAGGGTGGTTAAATACTTAAATCCATCACAAAGGAAGCTCCTGGCCCAGTTCAATTATCTTAAAAGTTAACTTTCACTAGAGTTGTATTTAGAGATTGCCAATCTCAATTCCTTGGGTTGAATATTCCTTCCGTAGCTTCAGTTTCATAAGTAATATTGTTTCTTTTGAGAAAAGGTTCTAACTGAATTTGAAGTCTTCGTTTCAAGATCCCCCCTCTAACTCCATTATGCAGCTGTGTGGAATGATTACCTCCCACTTTCCCAAAACTTTTCTAGCTCCTGCAGGGTTTTCTATTGACCAGGAACGTGAGAAGATGGGTTGAGTTTGATGTTAAATCTGATGGTTAAAAGGGATTGTTTATTTTCCCAAGAAATTTTTATTATTTTTTTCTTCAACTCCTTTGAATTTAAACAGGAACAAAGATCGCGTTTAAACTTTCACCATTTGTTGCCATTAAAATTATTCATAGATTGCATCTCCTGTTGAAGCAAATCTGACTTATTTTCAAAATTTTAAACAATTTAATTGAATGACATTGACTTCTGAGTGTTATGCTAGAATTGGTAAGTGCTGATGTTATAGCATTGGTCCTTGAAGTCCTATTTACTTAACTGATTTTTTTTTTTTATCTTTTGATGTGCCTGAAATGCAGCTTGCCTCAGGCTACATCACAGGCAAAAATGGCTGAAGTTCCTAACATGACTTATCATTGAGTGGAGCTTATCATTGTCAATACTGAACAGTGGGTGACTCGAGGGATAGAGGTGGGAAAATATCAGTGCTGTCCTACAATGGAAACAAAATAGTGCAAATATTCACCGTCATCTGAGGAGAGAAATGACAAAGGGTGCACACCTATGATACTGAGTTGTCTTTCCCCGCAGGTGCTGCCTGAATAACAGTTTCTGATTTTGTTTGATTTCCAGCAGCTGTCGTATTTAACATTTTAGTGAACCAGTTCACAGGGTGGTGTGTGTGTTGGAGGTGGGTGCAGTGGGGTGTGGGTTTTAATGCTGCTCAGTTAATGCTAGGATGGCAGATATGTCATTTGACCTAAATTCCTAAAAATAGTAGCTTCATACTTGGAGTTCCACATTTGTGAGACTTTCAGCTGTGGTGGTCATATTCAGGAACTTGGGGCGGGGAAACATCAAATATTAACCTTTTGCAATTATACTGTTCAAACAATTAAATAAAGTTTTGACATAACGGTGTTTGATATGAGGGAAGTTTTGTATTCCTCATGGGAATCTGATGTTTATGTTGCGGGAAAAGAGTGGTGTTTGAAGATTTTCAATGCAATGTCAAACGTTAGCCCTAATATGGCAGCTGACTTAGCACTTTCCAGGAACATTTTCCTTTTGTTATGTTGGTTTAAGCAAGGGAATTTTTTTCCCTGGTTATTGATGTGAATCGAAAAGAGAAGGGTTTCAGCTAAGGAGTAGGGAAGAAATGATTTTCACTAGAATTATGAGGAATAAGAAGTTATACTTGGGGAGAAAGTCTTGAAAGATTGATTCTTCAGAAAAAGACCCTTTCAACATAATGGAAGATTTTGAGTCCATAAATTCACATGATAGTTACTGTTTGAGAATATAAACACAAATAAAAATAGGAAAACGCTGGAAAAACTCATCTGGCTTTACCTGCGATTACGAGAATAAAAGGAAAGTTTGAAGGATTTCTATAGTTGAGTATTGCTGAAAAATGAAATTGTTGAAGCACTCATTGGGACAGATGCAAGAATGCCAAATTTCAAAGAGCAACAGATTAGACTGCATGAGAAGTGGATATTGATTGGTTGGCAAATTGACTCTGGTTAAGGCATTGTGTAGCCAATACACCAGGGGCTTTATGTCCTCCACATTCGTTTAATTCAAAAAAGACACAATGCAGGGACATGTTCCTCCTCACTGCAGAGGTCTCTCTGAATATATGTAGCTTCTAGCCAGTGTGTGCAAGCCACATTGATAGCCTGACTGCTGATCTTGAATTGTTGTTGGTGTAATTCTTAGCACACAAGGTTGTTCAAGTGCCATTGAATTGCAGAATCACAGCTAAAATTGGACACTTATGTTCTGAGTTTTGCAAGCGTGTACTGGTTGAGTACAGTCTGTGCTCTGCTTCTTGCAAACAGTCAATTCCTTGATTGGACTGCCATAATCAAAATGAATGGTGGAGTAGGCTCCAAGGGCTAAACGGCATATTTTTATTTTCTATGTATGATGAACAATCCAGTGTGTGCTAAAAATTGCACACAACCAATCTAAGATCATCAGACCGGCTCATAATGTGGCTCACTTATGCCTGCTATAATATATTCTTATGCAAGGACCCGTCCTTTATGGGCAAAAGGAAAATATCCAGCCATTGTGCCTTTTTTGAATTAAAAGCATGGGGGACAATAGTACCCTGGTGCATCCTCCATCAGTTGGCAGCCTTTTCTCATGTAGCATACATTGTTGCTGCCTTTGAAATTTGGCACTTGTGCAAGGCAAAAACTTTCACAGCATGTCTTGTTTTGGCAAAATTCGAGTTCTGTATTACCAAGTGACTATTTTTACAATTGCAATTGGACATGATTTATAATGTCGGGCCACTAGAACTGAAACTGTGATATCTAAAAGGGAATCGGTTAAATGTTTGGAAAGGAAAGATATAAAAAGATTGGGAAAAGTATGGAGAAATAGGATAGCTCTAGTTGGAGAGCTAATATTAGCGTGGTTGTAATGGACTGACAAGCCTCCTTTAATGCTGTAATTTCTATGACCCATAAGCAGCTCTTATGTTGTAAATGATGTGTTGTGATTTTTATATATCTATAAGGTATATATTTTATGCCAGTCACCTCTGCAGTAAGAAAAGCATAATGACCAGGTAATCAAGGTTGTGATTCTTTGCCTCACCCATCTAGAAATCCCTCCTTTGGCCTAGTGGTATAGGTCATGGAACTGGTAAACCACAAACCTAGAGCTCTGAGGATTCTGGTTTGAATCCCACCAAGGTAGATGATTAGATTTGAATTCTAAAAATATTAGAAGTCCCTCCATTGCAGCATGCAGTTGATTCTTAAATATTCCAGAGTTTTTGCCTCCACTGCTTTGTGTGTGACCATTTCATATGTCAGTCAGTCGTGCAGGAACTCCCTCACATCAACCGACTTTATCCACCTATCCTGCTACCTTCTACACATTAACTGCAGCAGTTCAAGAAGGCAGCTCACCACCACAACAGCAATTAGGGATGGGGCAAGGACCGCTTTAAAAGTAGAAAGAGTGGCAGAGTTCGGGAGGGAATTTCAGATCTGAGTTTTGGCAACTGAATGTGCACCTGCCAATGGTGAACAATTGAAATGGGGGGGAATTGGAATAGTTATAATCTGCAGCAAGTTACAGAGGTAGGGAGGATGAGAACATGGAGGGATTTAAAACAATGTTGAGAATTTTAAATAAAAACACAAGCTGCTGGGAAAACTCATCTGGTCCGACAGCATCTGTGGAGAGAGAAATAGAGTTCTGTGACTCAATGTTAAAATTATGCTTAAAAGGGGCGCCAAAGTAGATTAGCAAGCATGGGGGTGGTGTGTGATTGAGACTTGATAGGGTTAGGATTCGGACAGTGGTGTTTTCTGATTAACTTCAGTTTATGGGAGTTATCAAAATTCTTTGAATTATATACTGCCTTATATTGGAATACTGATTATTAATTCTGCTGAATTCTAACAGATATTTGGAATGCTGTAACATTTATTGGGTACAGTGATGCATTATTTTTCGGCAGTGCACTAAATTCATTTGCGTGGCCGTGTACATAGGGTAACTTAAACGTGACCTTGACCTGTTCAGAAGCATTCCAGTTGTTGGCCTGATAACTTGGAGGAAATATTGGGTAAAGGTAATTTTAAAGCACTTGTGCTCTAAGCATTACCTTTCAGGTAATTTCACTAAAGAATATTTTTTATATAAACCTGCCGATGAGCTGATAACTTTAATCAAGGTTAGGATTAATGTTATAAACACTAATGAATGTTTTGTGGCTTGGATAATTAATTGATCCTGCGTTTAAAAATGTTCTCGCCGTTTAGATTTAATTTGCTTATGTTTTTTTTAATCCAAAGACATAGACATGTATTAATATATTATAAAAGTAATATGTTTGCTTGTGTCACTGCACCCCTAATGATTGCTGACACACAGACTTGATCCTATAACTGCACAAGATTAACATTATACAAAAGGAACACAAAGGTTAAACTGCTAAAACTAGCTATATTGTAGTTTTGGGGCACTCAATGATGATGCTAAGTTTATTTTTGCACTTAAAACCTCTTTCCCCTCAAGGCAGTATATAATTCAAAGAATTTTGATAACTCCCATAAACTGAAGTTAATCAGAAAACGCCACTGTCCGGATCCTAACCCTCAAGTCTCAGTGTTACAGCGTATCGTTGCTAATGAAACACTCCATCATGACAACTAATGTGAGCATAGCACTTTTTAAAGTATTTATTTATTCGTCACAAATAGGCTTATATTAACACTGCACTGAGGTTTCTGTGAAAATCCCCTAGTTGCCACACTCCGGTGCCTGTTGGAGTACACTGAAGGAGAATTTAACATAGCCAATGCACCTAACCAGCCCGTCTTTTGGACTGTGGGAGGAAACCGGAGCATCCAGAGGAAACCCACACAGGAAGAATACGGAAACTCTGCACAGACGGTGACCCAAGCTGGGAATCGAACCCGGGTCCATGGCGCTGTGAGGCAGCATTACTAGTGCTGTGAGGCAGCATTACTAACCCTGTGCAGTAATGAGAGGAGTGGCCATATGGCAGTGGCATAGACCAACAAGCTCCCGCCCACAACTTTGAATTGTGCCAGGGATCTTTTCCACCATCAGTAGGCACATGACCAATGGCAGAGCCTCTAGAAATGCAGCAATCCACCAGTATCACCAGCATAGCAACCTGTAAACAAATGCATAGGATTGTATACAGACAAAAGGTGCAAAAATATTTCTAATCCCAGGCCAGTAAATGAGACCCAAAGTAGTTTCGTTTTCCCTCCTAATGTGTATGGAATACCTCGTGTTGTACATAAACTGGGAATTGATTGCACCAAGGATTACAGAAATAAATGTGGATTCTAAATGTACTCATAGAATTTACAATGCTAAAATCAAAATGGAAATAATCAGAGCAAAAGCGCCTTATGAGTATGCAGAATACTATAAATTGTTTTGATCATACCCCTGAATATCCTGAGAGTTAGTGTGGTGGATTGCCTCTATTATACCTCACCACAGAATATGACAACATTTTTTGTGATTAATACTTGGTTAAGCCTGGCATTGTATAAAATACTCTTTCATAAAAATCACAGCACATTCAATTTTAAAATTGCCAAAAAGAACTTCCTTCTGTTCAACAGCAACTTATTTTTATCTGTTGCTTTTGATGTAAAGTGTCCAAGTCTCTTCAGAGGCACAATGAGAAATAAATAGGCATTAAGCAATTGGGATGTGATCTAACGTTTGGTCAGAGATGAGCTTTAGAGAGGTCATAAGAGAGGGAGATACCAGGTAACCACAGGAGCTTAGAGAATTCCAGAACATGGGAATGAAGGTTTGTATACATCTGACCTAAAGTAAGCAAAAACAGAAAATGCTGGAAAATCTCAGCAGGTCTGACAGCATCAATGGAGAGAGAATAGAGCTAACAAGAGTCCTCCAGACTCAACGTTGACCCTATTCTCATTCCACTGATGCTGTCAGACCTGCTGAGATTTTCCACCATTCTTCGTTTTTGTTTCAAATTCTAACATCTGCAGTAATTTGCTTTGACCTAAAGAAAGAATGAATGTAGAAAATGTCAATGTCGGAAGAACAGGTTGTAAGGGTGATTCTTTTGAGTCCATTTGACTCCTCGGTGCCAGGTAATCTATTAAATATTATTGTCAGACGCTAGTATTATGTATTCTTGGGGTTCCTACTTACTCAGATATGCACCCTATATCCCACCCAGTGACTTATTAATAGTTTTCAAATGTTTATAAAATAAACAGAGATTGGCAGCTGGTCCATCACACCTATCCCAAACTCTTGTGAATTTATACATGTCCCATCCATCCTCCCCACTCAGCCAGCCACAGTTTCCTGTGAACAACAACATAGAAGGAAAACCCCTGGACCAAGTGAGGGAAAACAAAAATAAAATTCCTCACTGACCTTGGAAGGCAACAAACAAGGTCCGAGAGAGCGCCATTGAAATACATCCATCACTATCTCATTGACTTTCTCTCTATATGATGGCGGCACTGCTGCCTCACAGCACCAGGGACCCAGTTTTAATTCTGGCCTTGGGTCACTGTGTGGAGTTTACACTCTCCCCCGTGTCTGCGTGGGTTTCCTCCAGGTGCTCTGGTTTCCTCCCACAGTCCAAAGATGTGTGAGTTACGTTGTTTGGCTATGCTAAATTGAGTAAGAAGTCTCACAACACCAGGTTAAAGTCCAACAGGTTTATTTGGTAGCAAATACCATAAGCTTTCGGAGCAATGCTCCTTCGTCAGATGGAGTGGTCTCTGTTCTCAAGGACCATTGAAGGAGCATTGATCCGAAAGCTTATGGTATTTGCTACCAAATAAACCTGTTGGACTTTAACCTGGTGTTGTGAGACTTCTTACTGCGTTTACCCCAGTCCAACGCCGGCATCTCTACATTATGCTAAATTGACCCATAGTGTCAGGAGGGTTAGCAGGGTAAATATGTGGAGTTGTGGTTGGTGCAGACTCGATGGGCTAAGTGGCCTCCTTCTGCACTGTAGGGATTCTATGATTCTATGTGGTTGACAACAGCCGCGAATCTTTGTTCTGAATCCTCACTACTGCATGAGCTGGCAATTTGGTGCAAAGGTTACTGACTCAGTGAAAAGTAATATTGACTGACATCTAACCTAACTATGTTTACGCAACTTATAGTGGCGTCTTCAATAACTTATTTAACTGAACTAGCATATTCACATGGACTGAATGTAATCCTTTTACTGTTAAAAAATGATCAAATCTACTGGAGTAAAATAAAACACAACCTAATATGGTAACTACAAGTCTTAAAACCACGCTTCGATCCAGTGGCTCTCCTGTAAACCTTCTTCGGGATTTTCTATAGTCCATTGTGATGAGACTAAAACTGAATAAGATTCTAAATCTGCTCCAATCAAAATCTTGTGTGAACACTATTGTTTTATATTTAATTATTTGTGTCCTACCTCCGAGCAGTCTACTTGCTTCTTTATATAATAGCGTGATGTACTGGTCTTGGGAATCTCTCAGCATGGGTTGTTGGCAGGTTACTAAGCATATTAGACAACCCAGAACACCCCAAAACAAAAATAGGCAATTACTATATTACTCAAGACTAACAAATAGTTTTATATTTATAAACATGGTGGAAGTTCAGATAAAGAAAGGCCTGCATTTATAAAACAACTTGCAAAGTGACAGGGCGCCCGGAAAGGGTTGGAAACAAAGACACTGGTAATTTGGGAATCCTGGTTGCTAATTTGTACCCAGTAAATTCTCACAAACAGCAATGTGATTCCGAGCAGATCATCTGGATTGTTCTTTTTAACCGGTGTTGTTTGGGGGATAAATGTTGACCGAGGCACTAGGGATAACGCCACTGTTTTTTGGACCAAGTCCCGTGGGATGTTTTACCTCCAGCGGAGGGGGACAGACAGAGGGAGCATGTCTCACCAGGAATAAAAAAGTCGACAATTAGTACATGAAATAATTACCGTGGGTTTCCAACAGTTTCAGTGCGTCAGTAGAAATAAGCAGGAAGCCTCTCGGACTATAAGCCTTAATGTTCTGTTTTATTGTTTTAATCTACGCTGTGCGGGATAGTGTAGTTTTTATGAGTTCCCGAGCTTACATATTTCATGAGCAAATCTCTAGAGAGAAACTTGTAAATAATTAAGGGTCTAAGTGTTATACCATGTGAGCGTTATTGATGCAATAATAGTGAGAGCTGGTGTTTGGTTTTAGTCTTACTACGTCCTACACATAATCAGGGCGATTAGCGTTATTTCTTTAATTTATATTGGAATTTGCTCACGGTCTCCTAGGAAATAAATCAAAGTTACAGGTATTATTTGTAATGCGATGTGCCATTGCTAGCCATTTAACTACAGACTTTGAACATTAGTCTCTAAGGAAATAAAGTGTGGCCACTAGTGATCATCTGCTCTGTGTTCTATGGTAACTAGTAATTTAATATGTGTAAATAAATGTCCAAAGTTATTAAAGGTTTGCACTTTACATACCAATGAGATTCAAATTCAAGCACACGATGACAGTGAGAGCCAGGGACGGCGCTCCTCTGAGCTATCTTCTTATTGCAGTCTGACAGGAAATAAATTTGAACATAAACCTTGATTTCAGAAAAACTGTTTTCAGTTCAGATTAGTACTTCGTAATAAGTATTTTCGCTTATTAAACAAAATTGTTCATTTTTACAACGCCATAAATTATATGTGTAACCAGTCTTCAAATACATTTTTGTTTCATTTTTATGGGAAGTCTGCTCTGTCTGTGTTTTATGTAGCAAAACTTGCTGATAGATTTCCGGAACTCGGTCAGCTATGCGCCCGCCGTGTTGTTTAAAAACGACAATGTCTGTATCCGTGAATGGCACTCAGGAAGCTTCAGGTTGGTTGTTCTGGAAGTTGCTCATGCGTCCTGATTTCCATTCACACACACACACGTATTAGGGTGTTCATTCACACACACACATACACAGATTCGGGTGTCCATTCACACACACACGTATTTGGGTGTTCATTCACACATACAGATTAGGGTGTCCATTCACACACACACATATTAGGGTCCATTCACACACAAACATGTTAGGGTGTTCATTCACACATACAGATTAGGGTGTTCATTCACACACACACAGATTTGAATGTTCATTCACACACATACACGCACACACAGATTAGAGTGTTCATTCACACGCACACAGATACACAGGTAAGGGTGTTCATTCACACACACACAGATTAGAGTGTTCATTCATGCACACACAGACACAGGTTAGTGTGTTCATTCACACACACACACAGATTAGGGTCCATTTACACACACAGATTAGAGTGTTCATTCACGCACACACAGACACACAGATTAAGGTGTTCATTCACACACACACACAGATTAGGGTGCCGGGTGCCCCCCCCCCCCCCCCACCCGTCCCCTCCCGCCCCTCCCTGTATTTTACCCGGCTCATGAACTATTCCGAGACAAGCAGTTGGCATCTGGGATGTCAAGGCAACGAAGGCTGTTGTAACCTTCAGCTCGTGTACAAAGGGGTAAGCATTTTGTGGCAAAGACAGAATGACAGTACCAAAGGTTGAGTGAACAAGTAATTACGTGAATACAGGCATGCTAGTGCACTTATTGTGCTTTCTGATCCAGAGCTGTTGGAATTGTTTACTAAAATTTGTTTTTTTTTTAAGTGATGGTCCACAAGTTCAGTTTCCAAGCCTTTTTATTTTCATGGTTCCAGAAAGTTTTTGCAGTATATTGTGGAAACTATTTAAACGTCCCTTTAAAAAAAACAGCCGTATGTGGGTAAGGTTGATACACCAGGACTGCATTTTTAGTAACTAGCACCAAGCTCTCACCATCACCTTGTGGGTTGGCTTATTTTATGAAGATATGTTTGTCTTGTTCCTTCCTGTTATTGGAGAGCCCATTCCTACACCAATGGTAATATTGCTGGTCCAGTAAAATGTCCAGTGAATTGAGAGCATTTCATTTAGGACTCTGCGACCTTAACTTAGTTAAATATCACAGATTAGGTCATTGTTTATTCATTGTTTCCAGACACTCAACAATTTCATTGGTGCACGTAACGAAAGGGAAGCTGCAAGTTCTTGTGATGATAGTTGGGTTGTATTTAATGACTATGCAGGGACTGCAGTTGAAAATATTTGGGAATTAATGTGTATGGTAGGATGAGCAACAGGTATTTTGGAATTTGTGACCATTACATTATTCATACAAGAACAGTTAATGGTGTATTATAGGGCTGCTGACCTAATTGTCCTGGTACAGATGTTAAGTGCAATAGCTTAGCTTTTAAACAGAAGTTTCAATTATCAAACTGCAAGTGTGAGAAGGGGAAAGTGAAGTTCTGAGCCATGTAATGAATGGCCTTTAAGTGTTTTCTGGAAACTGACCAATTGCCTTGCCAAAGGTAGTACTCTGCATAATATATCTAGACTTTTATAGAAAAACTTCAAATAAGTATCTGTTGCTTCTGAGTGTAATCTGTCATTTTTCTCATCAATTTATTTCTCTGGGGAGGTCCTGTCCCCTTGCTGCTCTTTGGGCGGCACGGTGGTTAGCAGTGCTGCCTCACAGCACCAGGGATTCGCTTCCCGGCTTGGGTCACTGTCTATGTGGAGTCTGCACATTCTCCCCGTGTCTGCATGGGTTTCCTCCGGGTGCTCCGGTTTCCTCCCACAGTCTGGAAGACGTGCTGGTTAGGTGCATTGGCCATGCTAAATTCTCATTCAGTGTACCCAAACAGGCGAGTGTGGCGATTAGGGGATTTTCATGGTAAATTCATTGCAATGTTAATTTAAGCTGATTTATGACTAATAAATAAACTTTAAACTTTAGCCCTGACTTGTAACTTGGAAAGGTTGTTGATTAGCCTACAAAACATGAAGGTCATCTAGGGTGAGACAAGCTTGTCAGTATTTGATGGACAGGATACAGTTTTTTCCCCCCGCAGTGAGCATACCTTCCCTTATTAGCCAAGCAACTGAGAACTGACTTACATTTATTGTATAAAATAACTATGTGAGTTTGTCTGCATCTGGGATTCCAACATAAGGTCTCAGGTGTTTTAGTGAAAATCTGCTCTGCTGGTCCTATTGCAAAAGGTTGGCAATGTAAAGTGGTCTCATTCTTCAATAACATTTTAATTGCATTTAGTGTACCTGCAAAATCATTTTTCAGCCTGCTCTTGTACACAGGATACAATTCTGAATATGTGCTGGAAAATATGACTTATGTAATTGTATAAATTAATTTTACATTATAGCTGTTCCCATTCCCTTATAGGAATCAAAATCAACAAACATCTTTCAAAATTTGTATTTTATTGTCATTTTTGTGTACAATGTATGTCTGAGAGTCATTTCCTATACATACCAGTTTTCAGTTTGGATTGTGTCATTTAGATTTTTTTGGGGGGGGGGGTGGGCGTGGGATGGGGGAGGTAGAAAGAGGTGTATTAACAAAGGCTGCCCCAGTTCAAAATTACAGCACGTGAAAAAAAAAGCATTGTTCTCAGTGCAACAGGAAGATTTCAAATATATGAACATAACCTTATTTTTACATTCTTTTAGAGATAAGTTTACCAAGCTCTGATTAACTCCAGAAAATGACTGGAAATTTTCATCATGCTGCTTGGTTAAGGAAAGAAAGAGAAAAAGACTGGCATTTATATAGCACCTTTCATAACCCAACATTGTGATTTACAATCAATGAAGAACATTTGAATGTACTTACTGCTATAATGTGGCAGTCAATTTGCAGAGAAAACTCCCACAAAGATCAGTGTGATGATCAGACAGTCCGTTTGTAGTTATGTTGATTGGAACTATGTGTAGTATGAACTTGTATTATAACCTGGGATCAAAGGCAATGATATATTATCAAACTTTTAAACCTTTGGTACAGCATAGATCCAAATTACCATTAACAGTGGCATTTGGTTTAAACACAAAATACCTCAAAAGTCACATCATCCATTTATTGTATAAAATGCTTCCAAATTAAATGGCATTAATGTTAAATCCTTTTCATGGTAATACTTACTTCCATGATATCCTGACTCCCTATTGAGAAAATACTGCATTGAGATGTCTAAGCTGTTTAAAACAGATACTTTCAGGCTTTATGCCTTTCTCACCTCTAGACCTGACTACCCCAATGCAGTTCTGGCTTGTCTCCGCCATTCAACCTTTCATAAACTTGAAGTCATCCAAAACTCTTGCCTGTGTCTTAACTTGTACCAAGTACCAAGGGACCCTTGATGTTTGTCATTTTCATAAATGACCTGGATGAGGAAGTGGAGGGATGGGTTGGTAAGTTTGCCGACGACACGAAGGTTGGTGGTGTTGTGGATAGTTTGGAGGGATGTCAGAAGCTGCAGCGTGACATAGATAGGATGCAAGACTGAGCGGAGAAGTGGCAGATGGACTTCAACCCGGATAAATGTGTAGTGGTCCATTTTGGCAGGTCAAATGGGATGAAGGAGTATAATATCAAGGGTAAGACTCTTAGCAGTGTAGAGGATCAGAAGGACCTTGGGGTCCGGGTCCATAGGACTCTTAAATCGGCCTCGCAGGTAGAGAAGGTGGTTAAGAAGGCGAATGGTGTGCTGGCCTTTATCAATCAAGGGATTGAGTTTAGGAGTCGGGAGATAATGATGCAGCTTTATAAGACCCTCGTCAGACCCCACTTGGTGCTCAGTTCTGGTCGCCTCAGTAGAGGAAGGATGTGGAAATGATTGAAAGGGTGCAGAGAAGATTTACAAGGATGTTGCCTGGATTGGTTGGCATGCCTTATGAGGATAGGTTGAGGGAGCTCGGTCTTTTCTCCTTGGAGAGACGAAGGATGAGAGGTGACCTGATAGAGGTGTACAAGATGTTGAGAGGTATAGATCGGGTGGATTCTCGGAGGCTTTTTCCCAGGGCTGAAATGGCTGCTACGAGAGGACACAGGTTTAAGGTGCTGGGGGGTAGGTCCAGAGGAGATGTCAGGGGTAAGTTTTTCACTCAGAGGGTGGTGGGTGAGTGGAATTGGCTGCCGTCAGTGGTGGTGGAGGCAAACTCGATAGGGTATTTTAAAAGACTTCTGGATGAGTACATGGGACTTAATAGAATTGAGGGTTATAGGTAAGCCTATATATAAGCCTAGGTAGGTAGGGACATGACCGGTGCAATTTGTGGGCCGAAGGGCCTGTTTGTGCTGTATTTTTTCTATGTTCTATGTTCTAAGTATGGTTCACTCCTCATCCCTGTGCTCACTGACCTACATGGATCCTGGTCAAGCAACATCTTGATTTTAAAATCTTCATCCTTGTTTTCAAATGACTCCATCATCTCACCTCTCCCTACCTCTGTAATCTTCCTCAGCCCTCCAACCCACCGCGATATCTATGCTCATCTAATTCTGGCCTCTTGAGCATCCCTGATTTTAATTGCTCTACCATTTTTTGCTAAACTTTCAGTTGCCTAGACCCTAAGTCTGGAATTTCCTCCAAACACATCTCATTCTCTCTACCTTAATTTCTTACATTTATCTATAGCAAGATCCTCAAGACATATCTTTTTGACCAACCTCTTGGTCACCTGACCTGATATGTGTGGTTCCTTTTGTGGCCCACTGTTTTATTGTGCTCTTATGGGACCTTGGGACATTTCATTATATTAAAGAAGATATATAAATATAAATTATTGTTGTGTGGAATTTTGCAATTTAACTTAAAAAATTGATATTTACAACTTTAGGAATGTATACAAGTTCTACAAATTTGTTAGTAAACTTGAGAAATCGGTTTGTTTTTCTAAAATTAGTATTTTGATAGTGTACAGGATTCCAGTCACTCAGCAAATGTTCGAACAGCCAGTTCTGTACATTACACAGAAGATTTATTTTAAACAGTAATTTACATTGTAAATCAATACATCAGGCAGCATGGTGGCAAGCACTGCTGCCTCACAGTGCCAGGGATCCGGGTTCAATTCCCAGCTTGGGTCACTGTCTGTGCGGAGTCGTCACGTACTCCCCGTGTCTGCATGGGTTTCCTCCGGGTGCTCCGGTTTCCTCCCACAGAGCGAAAGACATGCTGGTTAGGTGGATTGGCCAAGCTAAATTCTCATTTAGTGTACCTGAACAGGTGCCGGAGCGTGGCGAGTACGGGATTTTCACAGTAACTTCATTGCAGTGTTAATGTAAGCCTACTTGTGACACTAATAAAATAAACTTTTAAAAAAGCCCCAATCAGTTGGGAATAATTTCAGCCAGAAAGAACATTAGAAAGCTCAGATAGGTCTTAGTATCAAAATCACCAAGTAGCATCGGTGTTATTAACATTTGCAAAGAGCCAATGTACAACTAGATGGAGGGGGAATGCATTACTTGTGTGTGTGCATTAGATTCATACTTTGAGTACAAGTTTAATAAACTATTTATCAATGAATTTTTGCCTTAATTAACGTAGCATGTTTCTGACTGCAAAGGGTTCAGAATTGTAGGAAGTGAACACTGAGGAGAGCGAAATCACGTGGTTTACCTTTTGAAGTGTACGACTGCATGTTTCCTCTAACTTAAACCTTAGTATAAAAAAATGGAGTTCATAATCAAAATGTTGAGAATGACAGAACTGTAGCAGGCATATTATTTCTCCATTCTTTTCAACTTTAATCTTTGTTGCATGGTAATAGATAAACCAATTTCTCCAGGGAAACATCTGTTGTAATGCCTATGTTGTATTTGCAATCTATTCCAGTAGAAATACCCCAAATAATACATTATTTATTTGTTGTAGCATTCAACTAAGCAGATTGCAAAGTCTAATAAATGTGTTCAGCTTCATGCACAGTGTAGATAGTAATATTGTTCAAAATGATGTATTGTTTCCAATCCACCTTCATAAAATGACATGGGAAAGATATTCTGGCACCTTCCAGAAAGTACCGCTGTTTTACAATGTTCTTCAATGCTTAACATTCACCTAACGAAGAGGTCAACATGAATTGCAGATTGTTTGACCCCATATGTAAATGAATGCTGAGCAACAATTCAGTGTAGCAAATGGATATTGTTGAAGGACAATGATAAGTGGGTAGAATGTAGCCAGAGTCTTTCTGAAATAAAGATAGAAAATGCTTGCAATACTCAGCAGCGTCTGTAGCGAGAAAAACAGAATTAAGCCGGAACTCTACCGCTTCACCCGCTGCGGAATTGGAGCGGGCGAGGGTCCGACAACGGAAATCTCCGTTGACCTCGGCGGGAATTTCCGGTCTCACCCGAGCAAGGCCGTAAAATCCCGCTGAGGCAGGTTGCAGGTTTCAAGTTGATAACAGTGGAACAAGTCTCACCAGTGTAGTGGAGAGCATATAATGAGCAGTGAATATTATATACTAAATTGGAAGAAGCACGGTTAAATTGTTGTTTTAGCTGGAAGGTGTGTTTGGGGTCTTGGAAAGCGAGAAGGAAGGAGGTAAAGGGACAGGTGTTGCCAGGGGCGTATTTACAATGAAACAGACTGTGCCATTGCACAGGACTCCCAAGTGGCGGGAGGGGTGGGGGGTGCAAAAGGAATGAGTTTCTAAACATTTCCTCCTGTTGACTTTTTAGAACCAAACAGAATTTCCTCCTCCTGAATCTGACTGCAAATATCAGCAAAAGGACATGAGGTCTCTCAGTGTCAAATTAAACTGACATTCCAGCCTTTCCCAGACAGTCACTCTGACTGACTGACTGCTCTGCTGTTGGAAAATTGTAGTGAAGCTATTCAGCCAATCATAGGCTGATCCATCCTGCATTTGCTGCTGATAGGCTCACTAAGGAGGAATCAGCCTGTGATTGGTTTGCTTTTTAAACAGCAGGCCTGTTGGATAGTGAAACATCTCTCTGCGCTTGTGACCCTACTCTTTCCCATGGGGATTTCCGTTGTCGGACCCTCGCCCGCTCCGATTCCGTGGCGGGTGAAGCGGTAGAGTTCCGGCTTAATTCTGTTTTTCTCGCTACAGACGCTGCTGAGTATTGCAAGCATTTTCTATCTTTATTTCAGAAAGACTCTGGCTACATTCTACCCACTTATCATTGTCCTTCAACAATATCCATTTGCTACACTGAATTGTTGCTCAGCATTCATTTACATATGGGGTCAAACAATCTGCAATTCATGTTGACCTCTTCGTTAGGTGAATGTTAAGCATTGAAGAACATTGTAAAACAGCGGTACTTTCTGGAAGGTGCCAGAATATCTTTCCCATGTCATCTTCTACCATTCCTCAACCTTGTCCTATATTCCAGTTCGAAGGCTGGTTGCTTGGGGGTTGACAAAGAAGGATGAAGACAACAGGTAAATGTCTGTAACTATGTGGACTGCACAGTAATCGGGCTAAAGAAATTAGAATCTGTTCTGCCCTCTGCTTGGGTATCAGGCTTTTCCATTAATTTAGTTCTGCCCATTCTCAGCTATTAAACTTTAGCTGTGAGTGCACAGATCCGGTTCACGCTATGTGATCATTTAACACTGATCTAAAAGGGAGAGAGTAAATTTATGGGCGTCTCATTGAGAAACTGGGGATGGGATTTTCTGATGATGTCATCTTCCATTTCAACTGATATGACTTCCATCTTTCACAACCAAGGCTCCCCCAAACTTGGTTATCCATTCTATTTCTCATATGTCTGTTCTCTTTCCTTCCCCGACCCCCACTCAAAATCACATACCTTACCAGCCCGTATGTTCAATAGATCATCCTCCAGCATTTCCACCACCTCCAGCGTGATGCCATCACCAAACACTTAATCCTGTCCCTTCTTCTTTCAGCATGCCACAGGGACTATTTCCTCCATGACAGTTTAGTTCATTCCTTAATCACCCACAACATCCTGTTCCTTTCTGACTGCAGCAACATGGTGGCACAGTGGTTAGCACTGCTGCCTCACAGCACCAGGGACCCGGGTTTGATTCCCGGCTTGGGTCAGTGTCTGTGCAGAGTCTGCACGTTCTCCCCGTGTCTGTGTGGATTTCCTCCCACAGCCCAAAAGACGTGCTGATTAGGTGCATTGACCATGCTAAATTCTCCCTCAGTGTACCCAAATAGGTGCTGGAGTGTGGCAACTAGAGGATTTTCACAGTAACTTACTTGCATTGTCTTTCTCAGCATGATGGTGTGAGAACGTAACAGTCACAAACTTAATGACGTTTGCAGGATGGGTAAGCAAAAGTGTGCCTCACAGACCTGAGCTGTCCTCCCAATCAGATGAAGAGAACAGCTACAATCTGTCTAATTTTGCTCATTTAGTGAAATATGCTAACCAAAAGATATAAATATGTTACAAAGCCTTTGTATCGGGGAGACACACCGTGGAACCAGACTGTCTTCCAAGCATGCTTGTGAATAAAAGTCCTTGTTATTGCAACTTACAGACTTGAGTAATTTCAATATTTTGCCACAACAGTTCCAAAAGCTAATGGGCAGAAGGTGTTCGAGTCATCTCCATCCCCAAAGGGAATACAAGATATAAGAACTCACTTTACTTGCTCCTTCCACTTGCTGAACCACTAAGGAAGGGGAGGACACCCGAGACGCACTTTCTTTAAAGCTGGCATTAGAGCAAGGCCCACTAAACATACTTGCATCATGAACTAAATGGAAAATTTGAACTCCACTGAATTTGAATCAGAGACCTGACAGATTTTAACTGCTGTTAAAATGTTACTGATCAGCTGCTCAGCAATTTCAAATAGAGTTTGGTAGCTGGCTAGTAGGAGCGAATGAAAAGCCACACCATCTATTTACATGGCCTCCCTGGACAGTCCATTTCATTTGTTTCCAGTCTCCGGCTAAATTAGTTACATTTAAACTGTCTTCACACTTTCTATATCTTGAGCTTCATCCCACATCCCTGGTTCTATACTTTCTGGTAATTTTATCAATAAGATTGTGGTGAACCATAGATGGTTACCACTATGGGTACTGAACCATAGATGGTTATCACTATGGGTACTTGTACATATGTTACTCTTGTTACTGTTGGGGTTAGGGTTGGGGTGTTCCACCTGTTGGTATTGTTCTGTGGTACACTCCGGTTGGCTCCGCCTTCCTATAGGAGTATAAAGGTCACTGCACTTCCTAGTGACCCTTTAGTCTGGGATTGTATTGTTAAGCAGTATGCTCTATTCTTGTTGCTAATAAAAGCCTTTATTTCCCGGGTACGATCCAGCCTCCCGAGTGAATTAATCACGCATCAATTTTATTAGCAACAATTTTTGTTTTGAAAAAAAACACCATGGAGCAAATGTTAAAACCCGATCGGCTTACCTTAGATCCGCGTGCCGCTGGAGCGTCGAACACTTTCGACCATTGGTTGAAGTGTTTCCAGGATTATATCGACGCCTCAACAGCAGTCCAAAGCGACGCCGATAGATTGCGGGTCCTCCACGCAAGGGTAAGCGACACTGTGTATGCAACAATCCGCGATTCACAAGACTACAAAGAGGCCATCGAACTACTTAAGAAGCTGTACCATAAACCGCCAAACGAGATTCATGCTCGGCACCTACGAGCCACTCGACAGCGGCAGCCCGGCGAAACGACGGGACAGTACCTGCGCGAACTTCAGCAGCTAGCCAGAGCCTGCAATTGCAAGCCAGTGTCGGCTACTCAATACACTAACGATCTGATCCGAGATGCGTTCGTGGCGGGAATTGGCTCATCCTATATTCGCCTGCGGCTGCTAGAGCAAGGTAATTTGGACCTAGCTAAGACGGTGGAATTGGCTGATGCGATGGAAACAGCCACTAGAAGTCTTGAAACTTACCCCACCGACCACGTGGGAACATCGTGGCAAGTACAGCCACTGACTCAACTCTACCCAGCGGCTCCCCCTAGGAACTGCGCGATCGTGCTTTCAACCTCGGACCTGACGGCAGCGGCAGCTCCAGGAGGCCCACGGTGCTATTTGTGTGGATTGGTGAAGCACCCTCGTCAGCGATGTCTGGCCAGAACGGTATTTTGCTGTGTGTGTGGGAAGAAAGGGCACTATGCTAAAGTGTGCCGAGCGAATCCACCTTCGAAGCCAAGCAGTGCTGCGTGTGACTCTCCAGGATCCGTCTTCTCCTCTCCAGCTTCGTCGATGTCTTTAAGCACGTGCGATTCACGAGCGCCGCCATTCCTGAGGACGACGACGCAAGACACGTGCGACCTGCGAGTGCCGCCACTTTCAACGCCATCGACCACGTGCGATCCATGGGCGCAGCCATTTTGGTCGACACCGACCGCAGACGACCAGCAGGGGTCCTCATCATCGACCATCTCAGCTGCCTGCAGTTGCACTCGGGATTCAACAGTGGCGTCAATCATCCTGGACCAGGCCAAGCCTCACAGACTCGACAAGTCCATGATGGACATAGAGGTAAACGGACGCCTGATACATTGTCTGTTTGACAGCGGGAGCACGGAGAGTTTCATTCATCCGGACACCGTGAAACGGTGCGGTCTCTGAGTACAGACTGTCAGGCAGACAATTTCTATGGCGTCGAGGTCCCGATCTGTTACCGTTCTTGGGAGCTGCGTGGTAAATCTAACGGTGCGGGGCACAGTTTATGAGAACTTCAGGCTCCTCGTGTTACCACACCTTTGCGCTCCGGTACTCCTGGGACTAGACTTTATGGTCCACCTGAGGAGTGTGACCCTGCAGTATGATGGGCCACTCCCTCCACTTTCAGTGGGAGAACAGCAGCCTCCACGTGCAGTCTCTCGACACTCAAAATCGCCCCACCATCTTTATTTGAAAATCTCATGCTAGGCTGCAAGCCCATCGCAACTAAGAGCAGGCGTTACAGCGCTGAGGATCAGATCTTTATTCGATCTGAGGTTCAGCGGCTCCTCAAGGAAGGGATCATTCAACCTAGCACTAGCCCATGGAGAGCACAAGTCGTGGTGGTCAAGACTGGAGACAAGCCCCGGATGATCATAGACTATAGTCAGACCATTAATAGGTACACGCAGCTGGACGCGTATCCTCTCCCGTGCATATCTGACATGGTCAACCAGACTGCGCAGTACCGGGTGTTCTCCACCATCGACTTGAAGTCAGCCTACCACCAGCTCCCCATTTGCCCAGAGGACCAAAAATATACGGCCTTTGAGGCGGATGGCCGTCTCTACCACTTCTTAAGGGTCCCTTTTGGCGTCACTAATGGGGTCTCGGTCTTCCAGCGTGAAATGGACCGAATGGTGGACCAAAACGGGCTACGGGCTACCTTCCCGTACCTGGACAACATCACTATCTGCGGCCATGACCAGCAGGACCACGATGCCAACCTCCTGAAGTTTTTACGCACTGCGTCTCGCCTGAATCTGACCTATAACAGGGAGAAGTGTGTATTCAGCAAGCACCGCCTAGCAATTCTCGGATACGTGGTGGAAAACAGGGTCCTCGGCCCTGATCCAGACCGTATGCATCCCCTCCTTGAACTTCCCCTATCCACTAGCATCAAAGCACTGAGAAGATGCTTAGGCTTTTTTTCGTATTACGCACAATGGGTTCCCAATTATGCGGACAAAGCCCGTCTGCTCATAAAGTCTACCTCTTTTCCCCTGGCAGTAGAGGCTCGCTTAGCCTTTGAAGGGATAAAAGCCGACATCGCGAAAGCCACGATGCACACTGTCGATGAGTCCATCCCCTTCCAGGTGGAGAGTGATGCATCTGATTTCGCCCTGGCCGCCACACTTAACCAGGCGGGCAGGCCTTTTTCTCTCGCACCCTCCAAGGCCCTGAAATTCGGCACTCCTCTGTGGAAAAAGAGGCTCAGGCCACTGTGGAGGCCGTCCGGCATTGGTGCCTTTATTTGGCTGGAAAACGATTTACCCTGCTCACGGACCAGCGGTCCGTGGCGTTCATGTTCAACGACACGTTAAGGGGTAAGATCAAAAATGATAAAATCTTGAGGTGGAGAATCGAACTCTCCACCTACAACTATGATATCATGTACCGTCCGGGGAAGCTCAATGAGCCCTCAGATGCCCTGTCACGTGGAACATGTGCCAGTGTGCAGGAGGACTGGTTACAGGCCCTCCACAATGATCTCTGCCATCCGGGGATCACTCGGCTTTTCCATTTTGTAAAGGCCCGGAATCTGCCCGACTCCATAGAGGATGTCAGGTCGATAACTCGAAGCTGCCAGGTATGTGCTGAATGCAAGCCGCACTTCTACCGACCTGACAGGGCACACCTCATTAAGGCCACTCGCTCTTTTGAACGACTGAGTGTTGATTTCAAGGGCCCCCTTCCTTCGACATGTCGGAATGTGTACTTCCTCAACGTGGTTGATGAGTACTCCCGATTCCCTTTTGCCATTCCCTGTTCAGACATGTCCGCTGCCACGGTCATCAAAGCCCTGTGGAGTCTTTTTACCGTGTTCGGCTACCCCAGTTATATCCACAGTGATAGGGGTTCGTCGTTTATGAGCGACGACTTGAGGCAATACCTGCTCTCTAAAGGAATTGCCTCAAGTAGGACTATGAGTTACAACCCCAGGGGTAATGGGAAGGTCGAAAGAGAAAACGCTACAGTCTGGAAGGCTGTCTTACTGGCGTTGAGGTCTAGGGGTCTTCCAGCCTCCCGTTGGCAAGAGGTACTTTCTGATGCGCTCCATTCAATCGGTCCCTCCTGTGTACGGCAACCAACACTACCCCACATGAGCGGATGTTTACCTTCCCTAGGAAGTCTTCCTCTGGGACCTCACTGCCGTCTTGGTTGACGTACTCAGGACCTGTCCTCCTGCGGCGGCATGTTAGGGCCCGCAAGTCCGACCCTTTGGTTGAACAGGTCCACCTCCTCCACGCCAACCCTCAATATGCCTATGTGGCATATACTGATGGGCGAGAGGACACGGTCTCTATCAGAGATCTGGTGCCTGCAGGGGACCTGGAAACCCCCGTCACTCCCGCACCCCTGGTTAGGATTCCTTTGCCCATTCTCTCCCCTCCTGACTCGGCGCGGGCAGTATCGGGACCTCCACTTAATCCTCTTACTCCCGTGTACAGCTTGCCTGAGTCCAGGAGATTGTCGCCACCTCGAGGTCCACCCGTCCGTGAGGAACTGGAGGAGTCAGTGGACACCGCCTTGGAGAGAGGGTCACCACGGTCACCAGAACAGGCGCTACCGCCAGTGCTGAGGAGGTCGCAGAGACGGTGCGGCCCTCCGATACGACTGAACTTGTGAATATATGGACAGTTCGTACTGTTTTTTTGCCCCACCGGCCTTTGTTTTTAAAGGAGGGGTGAATGTGGTGAACCATAGATGGTTACCACTATGGGTACTGAACCATAGATGGTTATCACTATGGGTACTTGTACATATGTTACTCTTGTTACTGTTGGGGTTAGGGTTGGGGTGTTCCACCTGTTGGTATTGTTCTGTGGTACACTCCGGTTGGCTCCGCCTTCCTATAGGAGTATAAAGGTCACTGCACTTCCTAGTGACCCCTTAGTCTGGGATTGTATTGTTAAGCAGTATGCTCTATTCTTGTTGCTAATAAAAGCCTTTATTTCCCGGGTACGATCCAGCCTCCTGAGTGAATTAATCGCGCATCAAAGATCGAAACTGAAAGTTACAGCGTCCATTCTACATGGACATTTAGATCTGAGTTTTTCACCGTTGGGCATGCACACTCAGCTTAAATGCCATACGTTTCTGACTGTGATTGGCCTCAGAATGCCATTTCAGGCTGGCAGCCAACCTGAAGCACGCGCTGGGAAATGCTAAATGCTGCTGGGAGGGTAGGTCGTGAGCGGGTGCTGAGAAAAGGGTGCCAAGCAGTGCCAAGAAGTGCCAAACAGGCTGGCACTTCTAAAATGCTCCCTCCGGGGACAGCCTGTGCGGAGCCATCGCAGGGAGCTGCAGACCTGTGAAAAATAACTTGTAATGGAAAAACTATGCAAAGAGTATCGAGGCAGCACTTTCAACCATGAACCTCAGTCCCCAAGCAACTTTTAAAATTTTATTTTAGCCCCGACAGTTCATTCCTCCCTGGATCAAGGTTGACGCTAAAATGTTCCAAGTCCACCTGGCCAATTGACCCGTCCACCAACCATAAGAATCATAGAAACCCTACAATACAGAAAGAGGCCATTTGGCCCATCGAGTCTGCACTGACCATAATCCCACACAGGACCTACCCCCATATCCCTACATATTTACCCACTAATCCCTCTAACCTATGCATCCCAGGACACTAAGGGCAATTTTTAGCATGGCCAATCAACCTAACCCGCACATCTTTGGACTGTGGGAGGAAACCGGAGCACCCGGAGGAAACCCACGCAGACACGAGGAGAATGTGCAAACTCCACACAGACAGTGACCCAAGCCGGGAATCGAACCCAGGTCCCTGGAGCTGTGAAGCAGCAGTGCTAACCACTGTGCTACCGTGCCGCCCCTAAGAGCAAATGGGCTACATAAAATTGCATTCAATTGGCCCCTTGATGGGCTAAACTGCCCGTTTGATTGTCAGCGGGCGCCCTTCTGACTCTTGCGTGTGCCCGCCGACCGAAACATTCCTCGAGTGCATGCTGACATCCGGACACATGCCTGACGTCTTATGTTCCCGGGTCAGGCTCGCGCCCACCCAAGCATCGTCAAATTCTGGCCTTAGTCTACTGGTCACTGTTTAAGTGTAGCAGTCATATTATTGCGGGGTCCTCTTCACTGAAATCAGCCTTTAAATGAAGCTTATTCACAGGGCACGCCTCTGAAAGCACTGCTTGTTTTTGATCAAATATCGAACATAGAATGATGCCTTTTCCAAGAGTTCGGTGAGTTAAAATAGGAGCAAACAATTCGGCCGCTCGGACTACTCTCACCATTCAGTGAGCTCATGGCTGGTCAGTATCACAACTCCATTTACGTGCCCTGGTACAACATCCCTTGATACCCTTTACTCAATAAAAGTCTATCCATCAACATTGATGTGTTTTAAAGCTGATGGCGTGGAGCTCTGCTGATAATGCCTTTTAGTGGAATTCTCTTTCTTCACCAAGTCATAAATACTCTGTTAATGGCAAGCAGTTGACTAGCACATTCATTCTTTGTTTGACCTAGTAAAGAACAGCAGAAGCAATATCTTTAATTCTGTGGGGATGGTTGGGTCATGCCTTGTACAAGAAATTCTGGGTTTTATGATTGCTTATGTTGATTTATATGCATTACGACTGTCTGATGCAATTCCAATGTGTATGAAATATGTGTTTCCCTTTCTCCCTGTGAATTCCTTAAAGGGAAGTTTATGGCTATGGTTTATCCAATAATGACCATGCAATATTTAAAGGGGTTATTGAAAAGATTATGCAGATTGTGTTTTTTTTCCACAAGTTATATCTGCTCATATAATTGAGAATTTAACCTACTCAGAAACCAACATTTACAAACAATTTCAAATGAATTTACTCTAATTTCTAAGTGCAAAAGTGTAGCACTTTAGTTTGTTAATAAAATAAATACCTTAAAACTCTTCCATTGAAAGGAATAGTATTTTTCAGAGTTATTCAGGTAAAATGACAGGGGCGATTGTCCCAGCCCGCTGCGCTGATCTAGCATAGAGACATAGTGGGCTCCCCACGGGATGCCATGGCCTCTGCGTGTCTCCGGCAGCATGATCTCCATGCCAGAAATCAGCTCAGAGCTGCTTTAAATATTTAAATCCTGATTTTAATCTTATTAGCGGGCCCGGGACTGAAGTCTACGGGCCCGTGAGCGTCTACACCCTGCCAGGAGTGTTTCACTTCAGCGGAGTTTACAATAGCTCCCCACTAACAGGGAGCTGGTGGCCCGGCCCTGCTGGAGTAAAGGGAGGCCCCCCCAGGAGGTTGGGAGTAAGGAGGGTGCTCCCTGGGAACAGCCCAAGGGGCAAAGTGGCAATGGCCAAGGGGCACTTTAGCACTGCCCACTGGGCATCAGGCAGTGCCAAGGGAGGAGGGCATATGTGGGGGAGATCGGTGGGGGTAGGGGGGGGGGGACCCACTGCCACTCTGCACTTGGGATCAGTGCCAGAGGGAGGAAGGACAGTGATTGGGGCTATTTATTGGGGGGGCAGGGGAAAAAGAAATCGGGAGAGTGAGACTGCCGGGGGTGGGTGGAGTCAGGGCTGGCCCAGACATCTCCAGGAGTCCAGCGATGGAGGGTTGCTGTTCTGGCCAGCGATCGACACATATGCAGTGACCCGCTCAGCGCTATGCTGCTGGCCTCTCCAGCGGGAATAGGCCCCGTCCCCGGATTTTCATCGTGAATCTTGCTAGGGCACTCTGCAGTGCTCAGGATGTGGGAGATTCAACCTGAAAATCCCACTGAAAAAAAAACGGAGCTGCTCTACCTTTTACGTGAATTTGACATTTAGAGTTTTTTTGGGAGAATCCCTGCCAAATTTTCAGGACAACGTTGCAACTGTGCTCTGACTGTCTTAGAACTTGGTGCATGCCATGGATTGTACCAACAGATTGCCAGTTAAAAGCAAAATCAGGATGAAAGGCTGAAATGTTAACTCTGTTTCTCTTTCCACAGATGCTGCCAGAACTGCTGAATGTTCCCAGCATTTTCTGTTTTAATTTCAGATTTACAGCATCCACAGTATTTAGCTTTTGGACTAGTGTTTAATTCACTCCCGTATCTCTCCCAGTGATGCCCACCACCTTGAATAAGTTCTGCACTTCTCTCTGACACGATTTTCATGTGTCCCTTTTACCTTGTTCAACTTCATTGCTTCATATTTCCCTTCTTGTGTTTGTTCAGGTATCCACCCAGACCTGCTTTCACTGCCAGATTTCCTTCCTCAGCAAATGTCTCCGGCTCCAACTTATTCCATGTGGATTTCAACTGAAATTCTATCCTGCCGTGTTTCGGATCCAGCCATCTTTACAGATATCTCATTAGAGATTTAACACTTTGCCAACCACTGTTCTCCCCGCAGCCTATGGTTCACACTCAGTACCATGTTTCTCCACATGAACACTCTAAGCATCTCTATTCAGTAGCACTGACTCATTTCCAGTCACCCCTGTACATGGTTGGTTTGATTCAGCAGTATTTCACATGTTAACTGCTTAATCATGCTCCATATAATGATACATATAAGATTCCGATACAGATCGTCTCTATTTTCTCAGAAGACTAAGGAAGTTTGGCATGTCAACTATCACTCTCACCAACTTTTACAGATGCACCATAGAAAGCATTCTTTCTGATTGTATCACAGCTTGGTATGGCTCCTGCTCTGCCCAAGACCACAAGGAACTACAAAGGGTCATGAATGTAGCCCAGTCCATCACGCAAAGCAGCCTCCCATCCATTGACTCTGTCTACACTTTCCGCTGCCTCGGCAAAGCAGCCAGCATAATTAAGGACCCCACGCACCCCGGACATTCTCTCTTCCACCTTCTTCTGTCGGGAAAAAGATGAAAAAGATGCAAAAGTCTGAGATCACGTACCATCCGACTCAAGAACAGTTTCTTCCCTGCTGCCATCAGACTTTTGAATGGACCTATCTCATACTAAGCTGATCTTTCTCTACACCCTAGCTATGACTTTAACACTACATTCTGCACTCTTTCATTTCCTTCTCGATGAACAGTATAGTGCACAAGAAACAATACTTTTCACTGTATGTTCATACATGTGTCAATAATAAATCAAAAATCAAATCAGCATATATAATGAAATGATTTAGATCACAAATATTGGAAATTGATGTTCAGCTCATATAATTAGTTCCAACTTTTACCTGACAGCTACAATTGTGTATTTAGGATCCAGTGGTAGAATATTCACATCTGTGTGTAAAATGTTTTGTTTAATCCTTTCTAATATCGCACTCACTGATCAGAATTCTCCAACCTCACCCACGGTTGGGATTCTCCACTGCCCCTGCAGTGAATGGAGATTTGGCTGAGTGCCGAATTCTCCGTTCTCGCTGACAGTGGTGGCAGGACAGACGACATTGGCCACTGTGTGGAGTTCTGCATCTTGATTGAATTAATTCTGACTGAGATCAGAATGGCCGAGATGGATTTAGAAATGGAAACATCCTGTGACCAATCTCTGGTTATGATCTCCAGGGAGAGGAGAGCAGCAACTTTTAAAAAGAAATTCAAACTCCCAGTCATTCACTGAAAGAATCGTGTCACCAAGTTCCATGTTCTAAACAAAAGACTTTTACTGGACAGGAGATAAGCAAAACAAGTACAGATACAGGCCACGATTTTCCAGCCCCATCATGGTGGGACCAGCAGCGGAAGGTTCAGTGGTCTGGCCAAGACTTTTAGCCAGACAATTCCAGTAGTGGACAGAATCAAAAATCCCACTTGCCGTACCAAAACCAGCAGCCTCGGTCTGTACCGGATTCTGGATCTTTCCATTTCTTGGGTTGGGCAATTTGGGCCAGATTGGGTGGGGTCAAAGGTTGCTCAGACTATTTTTCTTTTACTTGTTCATGGGACATGGGCATCGCTGGCTGGCCAGCGTTTATTGCCCATCCCTAGTTGCCTATGAGCAGTTGAGAGTCAACCACATTGCTGTGGCTCTGGAGTAACATGTAGGCCAGATTTCCTTTCCTAAAGGACATTAGTGAACCAGATGGGTTTTTCCAACAATTGATATTAGTTTCATGGTCATCAGTAGATTCTTAATTCCAGATATTTTTTATTGAGTTCAAATTCCACCATCTGCCGTGGCGGGATTCAAATCCAGGTCCCCAGAACATTAGTTGAGTTTCTGGATTAATATCTAGTGATAATACCACTGGGCCATTGCCTCTCCGAGAAGCAAGTGACTTGGAGAGCAGGAAAAGGCAGGCACGCAAAGCTAATAACTAGTCAATGCCCCAATGCAGCTGAATAAGCTGGTACGTTAATTTACTTATCCAATAATAACTTATTTATTTATCCAATAATAACTAAATTCATGTATGGCAGCTTAAAGAAATGTTCAGTTCTGATAGCCTGATTTGAACCAATGTACCTGTACTAGTAACATAATGCTATCTTTCATGAACGCTAATGCATCGAACCCGAAAATCTCACCGGGATGCTCCCCATTCTACTTTTAGTTCCACCCAAGAGTTCCCCTGTACTTTATAGGACCTCATTGAGTTCTTTAACTTCTCCTGGGAACAAACCAAGGTGTGCTTCAGCTTTCAGCATTTCACTCTGATTCCCCGCAGTGTTCCTGCTATTCTTCAACATAGGAGGTTTCCTGTGGTTCTTCTACTAACATTTGGCTGGGCAACCCTCCCATTCCTCAGAAGTACTTCACGATTATGGACAGCTCAGCTCAGGCATGGGCCTCACTGCTTTCTTATTCAGTGACTCCAAACTCAGAAAACACTCTTGATTCCTGATAGCCTTTTGTTTTTGGCCCAGTGTTTCTGACAGACACTCTCCAAGCTGCTTAAAGCTGTCCCCAAGTCCAACTTACTACTTCTGTGAGAAATTGCACGGATAATACCCAAAACTGAGATAAAGCTCCTCCCTGCAACCAATCCCACAGCAATATGGCAAACTAGGAAGTCCCAGATAGAGATTGAAACTTCCCAAACCTTCTATTTTTTCTGGGGATCATTGTGAATTTGGGTGGCACGGTGGCACAGTGGTTAGCACTGCTACCTCACAGCACCAGGGACCCAGGTTTTATTCTGGCCTTGGGTGACTGGAGCTTGCACGTTCTTCCCTAGTCTGCTTGGATTTCCTCCGGGTGCTCCAGCTTCCTCCCACACTCCAAAGATGTGCAGGTTAAGTGGATTAGCCATGGTAGATTGCCTCTTAATGTTCAAAGACATGCAAGTTAGGTGGATTAGCCATGGAAAATGCGTAGAGTTACGGGGATAGGGCAGAGAGGAGGGCCTGGGTAAGATGCTCTTTCAGAGAGTCGGTGCAGACCCAGTAGGCCGAATGGCCTCCTTCTGCACTGTAGGGATTTTATGGTCCTAATTTGAATCCCTTATGAAGACAACTGTAGTCATCTCATTTCCACCTAGACCCAGAAAAGAGCCACTCATTGTTTAATGTTTTTCTACTTCCAAATCTGACATTATTTAATAAGCACAGGCCATCTTTTGAATGGCAATTATTTCAGGTCCAGACCAGAGGGTTTTCATTCATCTTACATTTAACAACTCAATCCTCAAACTAAAAGTTATACTCCTAAAATAAACAAGCCATGAAATTAGATATTTTTGCAACATTCTCTCTTTTGAATCAATGCAAACTTAATGGTATAATCCAGTGAACTAAATGAATTGTACAAACTCCTTAAAAGGGAACAATTGAAATATTATCACTGGAAAATTCTGCAAGGCATGTATGTTCTTCGGAATATTATTATTCCTATGCAAATTCTGTAAGAGAAGCATTGTAGTCACTGTCTGTGTGCAGTTTGCATGTTCTCCCCATGTCTGTTTGGGTTTCCTCAGGGTGCTCCAGTTTCCTTCCACAGTCCAAAAAGACATGCTGGTTAGGTGCATTGGCCATGCTAACTTCTCCCTCAGTGTACCCGAACAGGTGCCGGAATGTGGCAACTGGGGGATTTTTACAGTAACTTCATTGCAATCTTTAACATAAGCCTACTTGTGATTAATACATAAGCTTTAACTTTATTTCAGGCTCTCTGATAGTTGTCAAATAAACTAGTCTGCACCTGAAAGTAACATTCTATTTCTGTGTCAGAATAAATGGCAAATACAAGAAGCTACAAGTAGCAGGTAATATTTCCCACTAGCCCAGCAGTAGGAAGAGGCATTTGAGATACAGGGATCCCACTTAGCGGAGATGATAAGGGATGAGGAATTGAGAAGTCTGCACCTAAACCAGTTCATGCAGAACAAATATGAATGTTAAAAGGCTAAAAAACAATCTGACACTCGTAAGAAGATAAGGGAGGAAAATCAATAGCAGCAAATTTACTACATTATTATCTTTTTCTCTCTCAATATGAACTGGAACCAATAAAGAGGTAGAGAGAAAAGATGAGCTAGTAGTGGGACCCTGCATTGTAGGGATAACCAAATAAATTCACCTGTTCATTTGGTGGCACAGTGGTTAGTACTGCTGCCTCACAACACCAGGGACCCAGGTTCGATACCCGGCTTGGGTCATTGTCTGTGTGGAGTTTGTCCCCATGTCTGTGTGGGTTTCCTCTGGGTGCTCCAATTTCCTCCCACAGTCTGAAAGATATGCTGGTTCGGTGGATTGGCTATGCTAAATTCTCCCTCAGTGTACCCGAACAGGCACTGGAGTGTGGCAACTAGGGGATTTTCACCGATTGCGCATATCGACACAGACATCAAATTTCTACAAAGATGCAAGAAAGCAGACAAGATCACGCATTCCAACCATTATCTTGCAATTGAATCTGTGTCTATATATGCCATGTTTGTGAACTCAACTCTCCACTCACCTGATGAAGGAACAGCACTCTGAAAGCTCGTGATACCAAATAAACCTGTTGGACTTTAACCTGATGTTGTGAGACTTCTTACTGTGCCCACCTCAGTCCAATGCCGGCATCTCCACATCATGGCGCTCTTGTTAGGGATGGGCACATGTTACACCCTCCTTTAACTCAGGCAGAATTTGGAGCAAAATCTAAGTTGGGTGTAAAACTGCCAGACCTTCCCTTGTCTCCAGATAGATTTGCTGGGCTGCAGCAAAAGAATCCATTCAAGCTTTATCTTTAGTTCAGGAGGAAGGAAACTGCAGTGGTAAATATTTATTCTCTTGTTATTGAGTAATTTTTATTTTTAACCAGCTCTCCTTGAAAATTTAATATTATGCACAGACTGCTGTTCAGCAGTAACGACCTCAGGCAGGTGCACTTAGCTAATGTAAACTAATAAGAGCTTCTTGGAACACATCTGCTTCCTAATGTATTGTGTCCCTTTCAAGCTCAGAAGTTATCTTTAACTGTTCCCACTCAGTAAATTCTGATTAAAAGTATGACATTTTTGAAATATTTTAAAGATATAATTGAGATCCCACGTGAAAGAGTTCCTCATTGGACTCCGATTCAGGACTTTGGAAGTCAAGTATCTACTTAAGTTGTTCTTGTACTATTACTATCCATAGTTATAAAATTCCTTTTTCTATACCCCTTTTACTGTATGTGTGTATGCGTGCATGTGTGTATTGGAATGGGAAGTTGTGAGGTCTCCGCCGCTGGGTTTTGAATGTAAAATAAACTAACCATTTGAGTTAATCATGTGAGTTTGCTGCGGATTATTAATAAAATGGATCACACAAACTGAAGGTTTGGGAAAACATGCCACTACGTACTTTTAAAAGTAATTCAAAACGGACTTTGACAAAGGATCATCTGGACTCGAAATGTCAGCTCTTTTCTCTCCTTATAGATGCTGCCAGACCTGCTGAGATTTTCCAGCATTTTCTCTTTTGGTTTCAGATTCCAGCATCCGCAGTAATTTGCCTTTATTCTGCTTCTGGACAAGTGGGAGAGGTAATAAGTACCTTTAACCTACATCTGCCCTGTCCATAATGGTGGAAAAGAGTTAAATATTGCATGGGCATGTACGTTTATTGCGGAAAATATTCTAATACTGCCATTCCTTTCCAGTGTAACTGAATGGATTAATAACAATACATCTTCAATCTGCCGAGAATGTTTTTCACACAAGAATCAATGAATGCATATTTACAGATTAATTGAAAACAGTGTCTCCAAATTAATCTTAATATGCCCATTGTTTGAATCTCTTAGTTTGAACATTTTTGTTTCAGTTCTCCCGCAGGAGTCAGTCCCTCAATCTAATTCTGTGTTATGAAGTGTACAGTTAATTGACTGGCCAGGTTCCAAAAGTGAAAGTGACTTTATTGCAGTCTCTAGAGCTGTTGTAATGTGAATGTAATATGTGATAAGTTTCAGGACTGTAATTTGCATGGCTTTCCTTTTCTTTAATAAAACTGTTGGGCATTAATGCTGGGTCTGTCAGTCAATAGTGATGTTTTGCCAATACACAGCAGTGTCTTCTTAAAGATTTCCAATTAAAATGTTTAAACAACTTTCTGGTCAACTTTGCAGTAATTATGAAAAATGATGTCATTGTGGGAGGCCTGGACAGTGTACATGAGTATAGCCCCCGAGTGTTGAGGGAAACGACTAACTGCGCCCGACACGGTGGCAGTGTCAACGTGGAACTGCCAACCAGGCACTGCCAGGGTGCCAGGGGTGAGCTCAAGGGGCTTCTTGGGAACCCTCCAATTATGTGGGCACGGGGGGCAGGAGTGATGGGGTTCTGATGCCCCGGTGCAGGCAATGATGAAGGACTTCAATTTGAGATCGAGGCGTCCTTTCAAAAAATGGCACCACAATCTCTATGGAGCCGGGCTTGATTAGATTTACATAGCACCATTAATAATATGTAACATCCCAAGGTACTTCACAGGAGCAATATAAAATGAAGTACGACACCAAGCCACATTAGAAAATATTAGATCAGATAACCAAAAGCTTGATCAAGGTAATAGATTAAAGAGTGTCTTCAAGTAAGAAAGCGAGGTAGAGTGGTGTAGGGGACAGTATTCCAGTGCTTGGGGCCAAGGCAACTGAAGGTACAGCTATCTATGGTGCAACAATTATAATTGCTGATGCACACAAGGCTTAATTAGAGGAGGTCAGGCATTTCTGAGGGTTGTGGGACCGGAGGAGATTACAGAGATATAGAAGACAAGATCATAGAGGGGTTTGGAAACAAGGATGAGATTTTAAAATCAAGATGTTTCTTGATGGGGAGCCAATGCAGGTCAGTGAGCATAGGGGTTAATCGGAGAACTGGATTTGTTCTGAGTTAAGGAACAGGCAGAGTTTTTGATGATTTCACTTTCACAGAGGATAGATGGACTGATTTCTGGATCTCCCTCCCACTCCTACAGCCTATCCCGATCACTCCCCTTGCCCTGGAGTCGGTGGGGATGTATTCCTTACCAATGCTTTGTGCTCCACCATCTTAAAAAGCCCAGGCCATTATCTTTTGGATGAGACATCGGCCTGTTCCAGTAAGTGTAAAAGATGGCAAAGCACTATTAAAAGGACAGCTGGGAGTCATCACAGTGTAGGCACAACATCCCCGTTACAGGCATCAACAAATACAGATTAATTGATTCTGCCTCATTCTTGTTTGTGGGACCCTGCTGTGCAGAATTTACCTGTTATTTGTCTTAAAAATAACTTTACTGGTTATGAATCACCTATTCTGTGCTGAGGACATAAAAAGTGCAACAGAAATGAAATAATGTGTTACAATGAGCAATTTTATGTTTGATTAATGGTGAAAAAATATCCAATTTAACCCTTTAACCTCTGTCAGATCCAGGGAAACTAAATTACACACCCCCCCCCCCCCCACCCTCCACCTCTCCGCCCCTCCATGCCCCTGGTCTGTTTTGGTTACTTGAAAGCAAAGGCAAATTAAAGTACTGGATTACGTAGTCAAACTAAATATTGCCACAAAAATAAGTGTTGAGCAAAATCCCTAACCTGAATGATGAAAGAAATCTGAATGGCCTTAAATTGCATTTTTGCACCTTTCAGCTAGGCAGATTAGTATCTTTGACAATAACACACCCTGCAACAATTGTGACCCAGGATGGCACGGTGGCACGGTGGTTAGCACTGCTGCCTCACAGTGCCAGGGACCCAGGTTCAATTCTGGATTTGGGTGACTGCATGGAGTTTGCACCTTCTCCCCGTGTCTGTGTGGGTTTCCTCTCACAGTCCAAAGGCTAGATGGATTAGTCATGATAAATGTGTGAGGTTAGGGGAGGGGGTCTGGATGAGATAGTCTGTCAGAGAGTTGGTGCAGACTCAATGAGCCGATTGGCCTACTTCTGCACTGTGGGGATTCGATAATTCTATATGCTTTTTTTCTCCTCCCAACTCCTGGAGAGGCAGATAAGAAAAAAAAGATAAGGCTACAACACAAATAAGACCATAAGACATAGGAGCAGAAGTAGCCCATCGTTTCTGCTCCTCCATTCAATGAGATCATGACTAGTCTGATGTGATAAAATACTTAACTCCACTTTCCCACCTTATCCACATCACTCTTGATTCCCTTATTGATTAAAATTGTGACTAATATGGCTATTAGTCAGGCAGTTTCATTAAAAAATAACTACTTCCAATAACTCTTTCTTTCCACATTGCTTGTCCTAAACATTGATATTGTTTGGTCTCTGGAGTTTTTCTAACTTTAATGTTGACCCTGCTATTGCAGTAAAATGTTCCCTGCAGCCAGCGCTTGTACTTTACTTCAATTCATTACCCAACTCAGGAACAAAGTCACAGGGAATGTGCACTTAATGTCAAGCACTCCCAATTCACATCCTAAAAATCAATGCAGAAAGGTTCCATTAGCTGTACGGGTCCCAAAACACAAGTTAGAACCAGTGATGTAGCGGGAAATTGTGAGGTACAGAGCTCTAAGAAAAAGTGTTGGCCATATCATTTCTAAATCCTTCATGACATTGCTTTCCTCTGTAGTAATCATTTTAGCCCCCAGGTATCAGTAAAAATATGCTTTTTAAGGGAAAAATATTAGTGCCAGTAAGTATTTTATTTTGAACCATGTGGTATTTTGAAACATTTGGCAGGATCTTCCATGGGTTCCCCAGCTCTGTCAATTACTACTGACGGCACGGTGGCACAATGGTCAGCACTGCTGCCTCACAGCACCAGGTTCGATTCCCAGCTTGGGTCACTGTCTGTGGGGAGTCTGCACATTCTCTCCTTGCCTGCGTTGATTTCCTTCGGGTGCTCTGGTTTCCTCCCACAGTCTGAAAGATGCACTGGTTAGGTGAATTGGCCATGCTAAATCCTCCCTCAGTGTACCTGAACAAGCACCGGAGTGTGGTGACTCGGATTTTCACAGTAACTTCATTGCAGCATTAATGTAAGCCCGCTTGTGATACTAATAAATAAACTTAAAAAAATAAACTTAAACTGACTCCAACAGAACTGGAAATTCCGGACCATTCTGGCCATTAGTCTTTAGCATAGGTGGAATTTCATTATGCAACATTTTAATTCAATCCCATTAAACACAAATAGCAGAAGGCTTATTTTTGACCAGGGGATGTATATGGAGGGAGCACTGTTTTTAAAAAATTTATATTTATAACTTAGTCCTTGGTGTTGGCGGGCACAATTTCAAAATTTGAAGTTGATGCAAGACTTGGAAATATTGTGAACTGCGAGTAGGACAGTGATAGTCTTCGAGAGGATATAGACAGACTGGTGGAATGGGCAGACGCATGGCAGATGAAATTTAAGGTAGAGAATTGTGAAGGGATACATTTTGGTCAGAAGAATGCGGAGGTGACATCAAATAAAGGATACAATTCGAAATGAAATGCAGGAGCAGAGGGGCTTGGGTGTACATGTGAATAAATTATTGAAGGTGATAGAGCAGGTTGGAAAAGCAGTTAATAAATTATACTGAACCCTGGGTTTTTGTGGTGAACCATCGTTGGTTCCCACTGTGGGATTGTTCTAATGTTGTTGTTGGGCTAGGGTGTTCCCACTGTGGGATTGATACACCTGTGGTTGTTACTGTTGTGGCACATCCCAGTCGGGCTCCGCCTCCTGGGAGAGGTATAAGACCCCCTGCTCGGGCGGGACCTCGTCAGTCTGGGATAGTGTGTTAACGTTCTATTAAGTTCCATTGTTAGACAATAAAAGCCTTCTGTTACCGAAGCTTCGTGCCTCGTGTTCAATTGATGCGCATCAGTTTTATACACAGGGGCATAGTTATGAAGCAAGTTATGGACATTTATAAAACACTGCTTCAGCCTCAATGGGGAGGATGTGAAGTTTTTAGAAAGAGTGCAGAAAAGATTTCCAAGAATTGTTCCAACGATGAGAGACTTTGGTTCTATGGATAGATTGACATAGTTGGGGCTATTTTCTTTGGAGAAGAGAAGGTTGAGAGAAGATTTGTTAGATGTGTTCAAAATCATGAGGGGTCTGGATAGTGCAAACGGGGAGAATCAGCAAAAGGTACAAAACCCTAAGGTGATTAACAAAAGAACCAGAGGTGACATAAGGAAAAACCTCTTTATGCAACAATTGGTTTGGATCTGGAATGCACTGCCTGAGCATGTGGTGGAGACAGATTCAATTGCCGTTTTCAAAGGGAACTGGATAATTGTCTTAAGAGAAAATATTTAACTTAAAGTTTATTTATTAGTGTCACAAGTAGGCTTACATTAACATTGCAATGAAGTTACTGTGAAAATCCTCTAGTCGCCACACTCCGGCATCTATTCAGCTACACTGAGGGAGAATTTAGCATGGCCAATGCATCGAACCAGCATGTCTTTCAGGCGACAAGGAAAAGGTGGAGGAGTGGAAGTAGCTGAGCTGCTGCCATGGAGAACTGTCACAAAGACAGTGGGCTGAATGGCCTCCTTCTGTGCTGTAACCATTCTATGGTTCTAATATAGATACATTCAAATAACTTAATAAATACAAGAGGCAGAAAGAAGCTGAAGGTTACTCTAATACTGTGATGAAGAAGGGAAGGAGGAGGCTAGTGCGGAACTTAAACACCAACATAGATGGGGTGGGCCAAATGGCCTATTTCTGTGCTGTACATTCCATGTGAGGCTGCAAACAGGGAATACAAACACAAAAGCACATCTCATACACAGGCCGTCACAGCCAAGGAATTATGAATCACTCTCTCTCTTCCAGCCCTCTCTTTGTCCCACACAATCAACCCCCTACACATTCCCACCTCACACTCACCCTCCTCCCTGATACCTCGCTTTATCTCTCTCTCTGTCACACTGTCTCCAAACACTCACTCACTCAGATGCCAATGGGCTCCACTTGCCCCAGCTGTCTCGCCTGGGCTCCACACTGCCACTCCAGTTGCCTCATGTGGGCCTTGACACCGCCACTCCAGCTGCCTCGCCTGGGCCCTGGCACCGCTGCTCCAGCTACCTCGCCTGGGCCCCACACTGCCACTCCAGCTGCCTCATGTGGGCCTTGACACCGCCACTCCAGCTGCCTAGCCTGGACCCTGGCACCGCCCCTCCAGCTACCTCGCCTGGGCCCCACACCCAAGACCCGCACCGCTGCTCTTCTTCCTTCCCTGGACCTGGCACCTGGGCCTCACACCGCCACTCCAGCTGCCTCGCCTGGGCCGCACTGCTGCTCCACTTTCTCACCTGGGCCTCACACCACCGTTCCAGCTGCCCTGCTCTCCAGGCCCTAAAACCTACTTTCAATACTTACCTTCTCATTCTCTGTTGTTCATCCAATCACAGGCTCTTTGATTTGGTGCTGATTGCAAGCCAATGCAGGGAGGAAGCAGCCTATGATTGGATCTGAGCAGCTTTACTGCATTATTGAAATCTCAGTCACTTGAATGTCCAGGTTTGGTGGATCGCGTTGAGTTTAAAAGACTGCTTGAAATCGAAGGTGCTGGAGCGGGGATCTGATGCACTCCGGCAGCACTACACCACTGGTTAGAATTAATTACTTTTCCCTATTGACTAAGCGGATTTACTCTTGTATTTAATATAAGGAATCTAATTTGATTGGGTTCTGGTTCACAATCTTTGTTAACTTTACATACAGCATCCCTCAAATAGTGAAGGTCAAACCAAAAATCAGAGAGATAATGTGGTTCAGTTCAAAAAGAATGTCAAAGACATTTAAAATGTCAAATAACAGTAATTGAGTAAATTGTGTCTGTTATATTAAAATTAAATGGCCATTTTATGAACTAGAGTTCGGTAGGAAATGCTGAAACCAGAATGTAGACAAAGCATGACAGTCAGGGCTTTTGCTCAGACTCATTAGGTAGAGAAGGAATATAATTGTATTGCTCATCCAACCCGTACCCTGTTCACCATCCAATCCTATTACAAACTGATTCCTCTATAATGATTTGGGTCATGTTGTCATTACACTGAGGCTGGTGTATTTCAACTTCTATGTTTAAAAAAAAGACAGTAAGAGTCTTACTGTGTAAAAGAGTAAAACTCTTACTGTGTTCACCCCAGTCCAACGTCGGCATCTCCACATCTTAAAAAAAAGACCTCAGACAGCACTATTTCCACAGGCTGGAGACTGTCAGAAAGAAACAAACTTTGACCTAATATTCATTCTGTTTATCCTCCTGATAAGATGTACAATGCAAATATTCATGTAGTATTAACCGTTCTTTCCGACATTGAGACACAAGTTAGAATTGCTGTTATAAATGCTATTACATATTGTCTTGTAGTAGCTTTAGAGGACTACCTTCTCAGACAATTGCAAGTTCTACACCCACAGCAATCTTGAAAGCAGTGTCAGTAGTTAAGTAAGAAAATGTGTTGTGAAAAAAAGGTCACCTTCCATAACCCAAATTCCAATTTTTCCTCAGCCAGGAATTATACTCAATTGTGGTAGACGGGGCCCTTGACAGTGTCAATCCCATTTCCTGTGCTTTAAATTTCAATCCCTCCCCTCCAATCTAGAATCAGAGGGTTGTATTTATCCTCACTTTTCAACCCACTAGCCTCCACATTCAGTGGATAATTTTCTGCCACTCCATCATGATCTCACCACCAAATACATCTTCCCTTCTCCGTACAGCATTCCAAAAGGGAGCATTCCAAGCCGATCCACCCTTTCATCACCTCTCACACCTGCTCTTCTCTCCCTGAATCCTTGTTATCTTTGGCAATTGCAGGAGAGTCAATGCCTCTCCCTTCCCCTTCACACATAACACCACCCAGACCCGAGACCACTCCAAACAACTAAAAGCCATTTACTGGTGTTTCTTCCAATTATTGTTTTCTCTTCGCTGGAAGACCAAATGCTGATTTGGTGACCTCTTTGCTGAAAACCTTGGCTCAGTTTGTAACTGGGGCCCCAGCCTTCTGTTTGTTTTGCACTTTCATTCCTTGTCCCACTCCAAATTCCGTGTCCTTGGCTTCCTGCACTGTTCAAGTGAAGCTCAATTCAAGCTTGTGGAATAGTGCATAATCATTTTACTTGGCAATTTGGTTTTGTCATGCCGAATTCCTGGGCCACTAGAGCCTTGACCATTTTGCCAGATTTTCCATGCTTCACTTTCCAGATATATCTTCAGTAAACATATATCAGTTATCATCATTGTGGGTCTTAGTTAAGGTTGTCCTTAGTTAGGATTGATAGACTGCTGGGGATGAGGCTATGGTAAGCTCAAACTTATGTGAAATATTATCGATGTACAGTACCAGACTTAGCATGAGGCTTCATGTAGAATTATCAGTCAGCGTTTTGTAATCATGTGATCGTACATCGTCATACACTGCAATATATACATCCTGTGGGTCCAGCACGCATCTCTTCACTTCCTCCCAATTTCAGAACATTCACTCATTCAGTCCAAATCTTTCACAATCTCCCAGTTCCTGGTCTATTGCTCTGTTCATTCCTAGGGCTGAATTTTGCCAAAGGTTGAGACATTCTGCCAATGGGACTGAAAGCAGAAACTGATCATACACCACAGGCTCCAGGAAGATATTTTGCCAGGAAGAGGTTGTTGCTAGGACTGCCTCCCAGAGAATCATAGAACCATAGAATCCTACAGTGCAGAAGGAGGCCATTTGGCCCATCGAGTCTGCACCGATCATAATCCCACCCAGGCCCTATTCTCGTAAACCCACATATTTACCTTGCTAATCCCCCTGACACAAGGGTAAATTTAGCATGGCCAATTAACCTAACCTGCACATTTTTGGACTGTGGGAGGAAACCAGAGCACCCGGAGGAAACCCACGCAGACATGGGGAGAATGTGCAAACTCCGAGGCTGGAATTGAACCCGGGTCCCTGGCGCTGTGAGGCAGCAGTGCTAACCATTGGGCCATCGTGCCGCCCCAGTGGTTAGCACTGCTGCCCAGAGCTGCTAGCCCAGTCAAAGCACTGGCAGCTCAGCAGCCTTGGCAGTACCATTGCTAATTTGGCCACTGTTGAGGCTGGAGGATGAGGAAGATTGTGTGTCTATGCCAAGACAGCTTCGAAGATGAGGTGAGTTTTTTTCAGTCAGCTGGGACCAGGTAGGCAGAAGCTGGTGATCAGGGATGGCGTTTATAGTTCCGACATGGTGCTGAAGCCGGGCGCTCATCCATGCACATGGAGCAACCATTAAGAGGGTTCTTACCCAACCCAGGCCCCCACCATCCCCGGGAACCTTGTTGGAGGCCATTAGTGTTTACTTGGTGGTCTCTCCAAGCAGCAGTGGGCTTCCTGGCATGGGCAAGATGCCAATCGGGGGTAGGAAGTGACCCTTATTTGGTTGCCCTGCAGTGTCCACACCATTGAAGTTCCTGCCAATAATAATATGTCATGGCATTGGGAAGACACTGAGCTCACTTCCTGCCTTCACCCACCATATCACCAGCCTTATGCCCTCCCAAACCATCGCCATATGATTGGTAAAATTCAGCCCCAGCAAACAGCTGAGGGATACAACTTAACCTGACCATTCAGCAAGAACAACACGGGCATGTGGCTAAAATGGGGATCCCATGTGTTCCTGACATATTCACACCCATCACCATTTAACTGACAGTTTTTGACCGAGTCCGATTAAATAATTTGAATTCCAAATTAACCATGCAAGTTGTGCTGGAGCTGCAGTGAAAGTTGACAGCAAATATAGTCAGGGCTACAAGTCACTCAGGTTGTATTGCTTCCTGGGCCCTACAATGCTCGCCTCTATCACGAGTGGCACAGTGGTTACCACTGCTGCCTCAGTTCCAGGGACCCAGGTATGATTTCTGCTTTAGGTGACTGTCTGTGTGGAGTTTGTACATTCTCCCAGTGACTGCGTGGGTTTCCTTCAGGTGCTCCAGTCTCCTCCTGCAGATGTGCAAGCCAGGAGGATTAGCCATGGTAAATGCGCGGGGTTACGAGGGTAGGGCAATGGGGAGGACCTGGGTGGGATGCTCTTTCAGTGAGTCAGTGCCGACTCAATCGGCCGGATGGCTTCTTTCTACACCGTTGAGATTTGATGACATTTACCTCACCTACCCCATCCTTGTTGATCTCTGGTTTCTCCCTTCCTCCTCTCTCCTCACCACTGGGGACCATTCCCTCAAGAATGTATCAGCCTCCTGCCATTCAAAACCACATTCCCACCCGCTGACTATTCAGCAACTTCCCCCCAGAAGGCGAAAGCAGACCATCCTGTGATGTGTTAAAGAGGCCTGGAATTAAAACGGTTATTATGCTGGCATTGTCATGGATGCTTGTCACCTAGCACAATCTCTTGCATACTGCACTAATGCCCTGAGTTTGTAGTCTGCAATGTAGTGTTAATGACCAGACTATTGATTGCAATATTCTCTTCCTTGCCAGTATATTTGGATGCTGTATGATCTTGAAGCTGTAAAACTTCATTACAATTGCACAAGAGGTTATTTAACCTGACTAAACCCTTTACTTTTTGCCAGTAATCTATTTTACAGGAAATCATTACAACATTAAGGACAAAAGAACTAGGAGCAGGGGTAGGCAATTCAGTCCCTCGAGCCTGCTTCGCCATTCAATACGATCATGGCTGATCTCTTGGCCTTAACTCCATTTTCCTGCCCATTCTCCATAGCCCTTCAACTCATTACCAATTAAAAATTTGTCTATCTCCTCCTTAAGTTTACTCAATGTTCTGGCATCCACGCATTCTGGGGTAGTAAATTCCACAGCTTCATGGCCCTTTGAGAGAAGTAATTTCTCCTCATCTCTGTTTAAATCTGCTACCCCTTATCCTAAAACTATGCCCTCTCATTCTAGATTGTCCCACAAGAGGAAGCATCCACTTTACATCTACTCAGTCAATATCTTTTATCATCTTATATACCTCAATTAGATCTCCTCGCATTTTTCTAAACTCTAGAGAGTATAGGCCTAAATTACTCAATCTCTTGTCAAAAGACAAACCCTCTGGAATCTCCTCCAAACTGGATCTGATGCTTCCTTCCTCAAATCCTTCCTCAAATAAGGGGATCAAAGCTGTACACAATACTTCAGGTGCGGTCTCACCAACACCTTGTATAGTTGCAGCAACAGTTCCTTACTTTTATACTCTATTCCTTTAGCTATAAATGCCATCATTGCACTTGATCAAAGTAAGTTGAAGCTTACTCTGTTTAAAATGTATTTTGAATAGCTAGTTCCTTGAACTGGGGTTTCAGACTGTCAGCAGAGCAGAGATACATAATTGCTGACATACTCTTTTTAATATTTATCTCAAATTGCCATGTTGCATATGTCAAGTATCAAGCTTATAAACTGCTGAAATAAAAGAATAGAATTTTACTCTTAAAAATACTGATACCTTGAACACATTTTCATGTAGTAAAATGTAGCTTGACACACTTGTATTGAAATATAGAGCATTCATCTTCAAAGCTGTTTTGTTTGACCGGAATACCTGTATGGGTTTGTTTTTCCCATTTAGAAATGCAATGGTTGAAAGGGTTCTTTGGGGATTCATTAGACATTTATGTGGTTCAACCTATTTAATATAAATAATTTTGTAAATGAATTTATGGGAGGGTAGTCATCAATTTGCATTTTTTCATAATTTCCACATTAACTAAGTTTCCCATCCGTAGAATTATGCTAAGACTATCTGTAGGGGATACACCTCTGGGTAACCGTAACTGCTGTTAGTGCAGATAACATCTTGTTTAATCTACTAAGTATTGAATTGCTTTTGTTGCTTGCAGCGTAGTAATATGTTTTCTTCCACATAACTTCACAAAATTGTAGTTTGTAATTGAACACAGCTCCTGGCATGTTTCAATGTAGAAAGTAGTAAAATAATAGAATAATTTGAACATCAAATTACTTCATTTCCTTGCATTTACTTGTCATAATCCACATTGGACATGTATAACTGTTCTAGAATGCAATGAATAAACTGTCTTTTTAGAAATATTTGTTATGTGGATTTGTTTAATTTTCAAACTTGTAATCATTTAATTTTGAGTATGAATTAACTTATTGATTATTGGAATCTGTAAATCCGAAATGAATTTTTCAACGGGCTAAATCCACTTTAGAAACTGATTAATGTTCTATAGGGTCACAAATCAGATTTCAGCGCAGTGAGAAATTCATTTCTGCCCAAGTAGACCTGTGCATATCACTAATGCATATCAAAATGAATTATTCCATTTGAAACTATGACGTTTAGGGACCCTGAATCTAGTTCTGGGCGTGTATGCCAGAGCAGCCCTAGGAAAGATACTAATCCTTTTCTTCATTTTTATAAAAACAGCTTTGTAGCTGCTTTTGAAATTATGTGATATAAAGTAACTTAGCACTTTTGTTTTCCAGTGAAACTCCTGGCTTCTGCTTTACACGTTCTTATGTTGGATGATCTGAGATGGGGAACTGGCCACAGGACAATGGATATCAACTTATATTCCATCATTCAACTAAATGGCACTGTAGTGAACTACACAATCAATCATTTGTTTATCTGTCAATTCTTTATATCTTTTCATTTTTTTCCATGCTTACCTTGACCATCATATTTCTCTTTTCCCACTATCATTTCCTTTCTGGTGTAGGACAGAGTTGTGTGTCCATTAATTCAGGCAAATAACAGACATGTTGACATTCAGTTTGATACCTCAATAACGTATAGCAAGAGCTTTGCCTACACACTGTGGTTTCCAATTAACTGGAAACAATATGAAGGCTGGGTGAGTTGTAAATCTGTGCCCGGCTGGCACTCTAGTGGGGGCTGGCGGTGTGGGCTGGGGTGGCAGTGAACTGCTGCAACTACCAAACATTTCAATTGATTAGAAAATAGAAATTCAACCCTTGGTTTGTGGAATGATTCCTCTCTTCATTACTCCATTAAATGTGGTAACATTTTGTAAATAGGGGGCCGGGGACGCTGTCTTGGACATTTGTTACTCCCATCTTGCTATCTTCTAACAGCCTCAGATGGTGGGTACTGAAAGTATTTGAAATATATTGAATCAAATTCTACTTGAAATAAAATGCTTGGTCGTCTACTTCACAATTTAGCTTATCTCTTCATTCGTGATTTTAACCTGATTTGATTTGACTTGATTTATTATTGTCACATGTACTAGCATGCAGTGAAAAGTATTGTTTCTTGCACGCTATACAGACAGAGCATACCGTTCATAGAGAAGGAAACGAGAGAGTGCAGAATGTAGTGTTACAGCCATAGCTAGGAAAGATCAACTTAATGCAAGGTAAGTCCATTCAAAAGTCTAACAGCAGCAGGGAAGAAGCTGTTCTTGAGTTGGTTGGTACGTGACCTCAGACTTTTGTATCTTTTTCCCGACGGAAGAACATAAGAACATAAGAACATAAGAAATAGGAGCAGGAGTATGCCATCTAGCCCCTCGAGCCTGCCCCGCCGTTCAACAAGATTATGGCTGATCTGAAGTCGATCAGTTCCACTTACCCGCCTGATCCTCATAACCCCTAATTCCCTTACCGATCAGGAATCCATCTATCCATGATTTAAACATATTCAATGAGGTAGCCTCCACCACTTCAGTGGGCAGAGAATTCCAGAGATTCACCACCCTCTGAGAGAAGAAGTTCCTCCTCAACTCTGTCCTAAACTGACCCCACTTTATTTTGAGGCTGTGCCCTCTAGTTCTAGCTTCCTTTCTAAGTGGAAAGAATCTCTCCACCTCTACCCTATCCAGCCCCTTCATTATCTTATAGGTCTCTATAAGATCCCCCCTCAGCCTTCTTAATTCCAACGAGTACAAACCCAATCTGCTCAGTCTTTCCTCATAATCAACACCCCTCATCTCTGATATCAACCTGGTGAACCTTCTCTGCACTCCCTCCAAGGCCAATATATCCTTCCGCAAATAAGGGGACCAACACTGCACACAGTATTCCAGCTGCGGCCTCACCAATGCCCTGTACAGATGCAGCAAGACATCTCTGCTTTTATATTCTATCCCCCTTGCGATATAGGCCAACATCCCATTTGCCTTCTTGATCACCTGTTGCACCTGCAGACTGGGTTTTTGCGTCTCATGCACAAGGACCCCCAGGTCCCTTTGCACAGTAGCATGTTGTAATTTTTTTCCATTTAGATAATAATCCAATTTGCTATTATTTCCTCCAAAGTGAATAACCTCGCATTTGTCAACATTATACTCCATCTGCCAGATCCTCGCCCACTCACTCAGCCTGTCCAAATCTCTCTGCAGACCTTCTACGCCCTCCACACAATTCACTTTTCCACTTATCTTTGTGTCGTCTGCAAACTTTGTTACCCTACACTCAGTCCCCTCCTCCAGATCGTCTATATAAATGGTAAATAGTTGAGGTCCCAGTACCGATCCCTGCGGCACGCCACTAGTTACCATCTGCCAACCAGAAAAGCACCCATTTATTCTGACTCTCTGCTTCCTGTCGGATAGCCAATCCCCAATCCACGCTAACACCCTACCCCCAACTCCGTGTGACCCAATCTTCTTCAGCAACCTTTTGTGATGCACCTTATCAAATGCCTTTTGGAAATCCAAAAACACTGCATCCACCGGTTCCCCTCCATCAACCGCACTAGTCACGTCTTCATAAAAATCCAACAAGTTCATCAAGCACAACTTTCCCCTCATGAATCCATGCTGCGTCTACTTAATCGAACCATTCTTATCCAGATGGCCTGCTATTTCTTCTTTAATGATGGATTCCAGCATTTTCCCAACTACAGACGTTAAGCTAACCGGCCTGTAGTTACCCGCCTTTTGTCTATTTCCTTTTTTAAACAGCAGTGTAACATTAGCCGTTTTCCAATCTGCCGGCACTACCCCAGAATCCAACGAATTTTGATAAATAACCACTAACGCATCCGCTATTACCTCTGACATTTCTTTCAGTACCCTGGGATACATTCCATCCGGGCCCGGGGACTTGTCCACCTTCAGCCCCGTTAGTCTACCAAGCACTGCCTCCCTGGTAACATTGTATTGAGTACCTCTCCTCCTACCAACCCTCTATCGTTAATATTCAGTAAACTATTTGTGTCTTCCACCATGAAGACCGACACAAAAAATTTAAAGTTTCAGCCAGGTGGAAGAGAGAATGTCTGGGGTGCGTGGGGTCCTTAATTATGTTGGTTGTTTTGCCGAGGCAGCAGGAAGTGTAGACAGAGTCAATGAATGGGAGGCTGGTTTGTGTGATGGATTGGGCTACATTCATAATCTTTTGCAGTTTCTTGTGGTCTTGGGCCGAGCAGGAGCCAAACCAAGCTGTGATACAACCAGAAAGAATGCTTTCTATGGTGCATCTGTAAAAGTTGTTGAGAGTCGTAGCTGACATGCCAAGCAATTAGGTGGTTCCTAAACATGATCAGGATGGGCACTTTATTTTCATACCCACCTTACTGACCCAAGATTATTAAATGCATCATGTGGGCATTATTGGAATGGGACATTTGCAATCTTCATGTGTGTTGAGATAAATGTTAGATAATAATTTTTGTCCATTAAATATTAGAGTACAAAGCAACCAATTTAACTACTATAAGTCTGAGGGAATAATTGGTAGACATTCAAGCTAGAAGTTGTCAAAATTGTGTTTCATCTTGTATTCATCGAAAGTTATCATTTATTATTTTTGTTTTTATGTCTCTGCTTAGCTTTGTATCTGAAAGTGTATAAGTTGAGATCAAAAACCAAAAGAGAAAATGCTGGAAAATCTCAGCAGGTTTGGCAGCATCTGTAAGGAGAGAAAAGAGCTGATGTTTTGAGTCCAGATCAAAGGGTCATTAACTGGTTTTAACCAGTTGAGAGGCTAGGAATCCTGAGGCGAGTAACTCGTTTCCTGACTCTCCAAAGCATGTCCACCATCTACTAGGCAAAAGTCAGGAGTGTGATGGAATACTCTCCACTCACCTGAATGAGTGCAGCTCCAACAACACTCAAGAAGCTCAACACCATCCAAGATAAAGCAGCCCACTTGATTGGCACTCCATCCACAAATATTCACCCCCTCCAGTAGCAACAGTTTGGACCATCAACAAGATGCATTTCAAGAACTCACCATGGCTCATTAGGCAGCACCTTCCAAGCCCATGATGACTACAATCTAGAAGGACAAAGGAAGCAGACATAGGAACTAGAAGTTCCCTCCAAGTTACCACCATCCTTACTTGGATATATACCACCATTCTTTCATTGTTGCTGGGTCAAAATTCTGGAACTCCCTCACTATCAACACTGTGGGTATACTACATAGTAAGAAGTCTCACAACACCAGGTTAAAGTCCAACAGGTTTATTTGGTAGCAAATCACAGGGACTGCAGCTGTTCAAGAAGGCAGCTCACCACCACCTTCACAAGGTCAATTAGGAATGGGCAATAAATGCTGGCCTGGCCAGCAACACCCACATCCAGTAAATTAATAAAAAGAAATGTAGTAAAATCCTTTAAATAATAATCAATACTTGACTTGAGTGACATCCCCTGCTCAAAATTAAAGTACTGCAAGTTGTATACCTGAAGACCTGTGCTCCAGAAATAGTCGTGCCTCGAGCTAAGTTGTTCCAGTACAGCTACAATACCTTGTAACAAAGAGGAAAATTGGCCAGGTATGTTGTATCCAAAAAGAACAAGGCAAATTTAACCTTGAAAATTACAGACTCATCAGTCTACTCTCAATCATCATCAGTCTACTCTCAATCATCAACAAAATGATGAAGGGGGGGTTGGGAGGGGTGCACTCAATGTCTGGTCAAAGGAAGGATGTCCTTGCTATAGAGGGAGTACAGCGAAGGTTTACCAGGCTGATTCCTGGGATGGCAGGTCTGTCATATGAGGAGAGATTAAGTCGGTTAGGATTATACTCGTTGGAGCTTAGAGGAGTGAGAGGGGATCTCATAGAAACTTATAAAATTGTAACAGGGTTAGACAGGGTAGATTCAGAAAGAATATTCCCGATGGTGGGCGAGTCCAGAACTGGGTGTCATAATTTGAAGATAAGGAGTAAACCTTTTAGAACTGAGTTGAAGAGAAATTTCTTCATCCAGAAGGTGGGGAATGTGTGGAATTCACTACCACAGAATGTAGATAAGGCCAAAACGTTGTCTGATTTCAAGAATAAATTGGATATAGCTCTTGGGGCTAAAGGGATAAAGGGATATGGGAGAAAGGGGGGAACAGGATATTGAATTCGATGATCAGCCATGATCAAAATGATTTGCAAAGCAGGCTCGAAGGGCTGAATGGCCTACTCCTGCTTCGAGTTTCTATGTTTCTAAGGGTCCGGACATTGAGAGTAAGGAACCTACTGAGTGCCACTTCCCTGCCATTGATGCCACCCCCCATCCCACCCATCTCCCACAACATTATCCTGGCCTCACTCACCTGTGGCTTGGTTCCTTGTCAATCCTAACCCTCCAGTGGGTGAATTACTCGAATCTACACCTGTGTCCCCCAGTGGCACTGCCTACAATTCATAGCTGTCCTCCCATGGTGGCTCTCAGGGGGGCAGGTTTTCTGCTGCAGGGTCCATGACCCCCCAGAAAAGACCCGTAGCTGGCCATTTCAATGCTGGTGGATCCATCCTAAAGGAGACGATGTGAGCTTCTCGCGAATTCTCCAGCGGGCGGGTGAGACCCTCATTGTCTGCACCAAGTACCACACTGCGCTTCAGAGCAATGTTTCCATCATTTAGTGTTGTAGTGAAACTTAAATTAAAAATTGCCACCTTTTCATTTCCTTGCTTTGTGCATTACGATTATTGTGTTGATCTTGCAAATATAAACTGAATGGTTGTTAGTTATATCATGTTGGGGGTGACAAAGTAAGAATCAAATCAAAGAATCAAAATAAGAAATAAGAGGTAGGATATCTTTGTGACTTCTCGGTATATTGAGGATAGATAAAAATTACGGTGTGAAATTTCAAGCTGTTTACTACTGTGATGACATATGTTCGGGCTCCACAATGCATCTTTTTATAGTACCCAAGAAACTCACAAAACCAATTCACATTCGCACAAAATAAAGCAGATGTGTAGTCATTGCTTGGATAGAACAGCCTTATGTTAGCAACTGCCTGGACAAGGTGTTCAGAAGCAGCCTTTCTGGAATAAACAGTGCTCGGTCCATGTTGTTTCTGCATGTCGGTGCTTCAGTGTTAAGGATAGTCAAAGCAATGCTTATCATCTAACTTTGTATTCCAAATGCCAGTTATATTTGCATGTAAATCAAGACTGTTTGAGAGGTTCAGAGTAGGAATGATTTTCTGATTCACCCACTTCACCTGGGACTGCTAATGAGTGGTTGAGTGATTTGAATATTGGAGCTACACATTGAAAGGTTGTAGTGTGTAAAAATGCTGCTCAATCAGACTTTGATGGACAAATCATGGTATTTAAAAGCGAAAACCTTTTGTGCAAATAGCAATAGAATGGTAAATTGGTGATATAGTTTAAGCAGCATTTTGACGGAATCACTAGAACAGCTTCTTTCCTGCTGCCATTAGACTTTTGAATGGACCTACCTCATATTCTCTACACCCCAGCTATGACTGTAACACCACATTCTGCATCCTCTCCTTTCCTTCTCTATGTACAGTATGCTTTGTCTGTATAGTGCGCAAGAAACAATACTTTTCACTGTATTCTAATACATGTGACAATAATAAATCAAATCAAAAGAAATCAAAATTAGTTTCTTCCTGATACCATTCTGGATATACGCATAATCTGGGTGGAGATTAGGGAGGGTGCGGGGCAGCGCATTGGGCTGGGAGACTCAAGCAGAGGCCGTTTAGCGAACTTCCCGCCAGGTGCCATGGCCTCCACATGTCTCCGCCTGCCAGAATTCCGGTATCGCCAGCTCCACGCCAGAAATTGGTGCAAAGCTGAATACATTATGGAAATGCTGCTTTCAATATAATTATCGTATCATTAGCAGGCCCAGGACTGAAGTCTCCATGGCCCACTAGCCTCTCCCACCCCGCCAAGCGTTATTCACTCCAGCGGGGTTGAGTATAGCTCCTCACTTGCGGGAGCTGGAGGTCCGACCCTGCTGGAGTGACGGGGATCATGGAGGTCGGGAGTAAGGGGGCATTGCCCCCTAGGCATTGCCAGCTTGGCGGTGTCAGCATGACCCCCTGATACTGTCCAAGGGGCAAAGTGGCAATGCCTAGGGGGCAACGCTCCCTTACCCCCGACCTCCTTGCGGGCCTCCATGGTCCCCCTTCACTCCAGCAGGGTCGGGCCGCCAACTCCCCGCAAGTGGGGAGCTATACTCGGGGGTGGGCCAAAGGGAGGGGCGGGGTTACTGGACCAATGTCACTCTGCATTGGGAACAGTGACAGAGGGAGGGAGGCCAGCAATTGGGGCTGGACATCAGGGTGGACATCGGGGTGGGCGGCCTGCCGAGGGGATCGGGGCTCCGGGGGGGGGGGTCAGGGCCGCTGCTGGCGGGGATGGGGGGTGGAATCGGAAGATTGGGGCTGCCATTGGGGAAGGGAGAGGAGATCGAGGCAGGCCATTCCACTGTGCAAATGTGTAAATTGCAGTGAAATTTCCTCCAGCAGCATTGCCAAGTTGCAGAGGCAGTGCAGAGACGCCGAAGGCTCCCAATGGCTGTCGATCATTCCAGATGCCTATTGGAGGAGAGCAATTCATCATTAGCTTGTTAGTGTAGAACATTCCAGAAAACTATGGAGGACCTGGCCTGGCAGGTGACTGTTGACCTGTTCCATAGTGTTGGAGAGATCATGGAATTCGAGGTGTTACCAGACCAGCAAAAGTAGAGAGCACTATCCTTCGATTGGATCGGTGGCTTTTCCAAGATACTTGAAGTGTTGGTGAGATGCATGAGGGCTCCCTTCCAAAATGCACAGAACTGCCTGAATAAAATGGAATTCTACTTCGTTAATGGGCAGATTGTCTGCAATGACCATCCCTACATCCAGCATGTGAATACGCAGCATAAATATTAGTGTCATGGTGCCTTCATTGTGAGGAATTCCTCTCCATGCTTGAATTAAGATGAACTGGATGATGGATGGATCATTGGTAACAAGATCTGTGCCCTGCTGTGATGATCAGGTAAGGGGTTGTATAGCTCTCCCCTTTTCCTCCTCTTATTTTGACTGCCAGTGGATTTTTAAAGTAAAAGGATATATTTACTAATTCTGCGAGTGTTCACATGTAAACAAGAAGATTGTGAAGGGGGGAGGACAGATGATGTAATTTTGAGTTCAATAACAATTAAAGAAATATACGGCTCTCGTATGTTGGCTGAATTCAACAACCCAGCTGCTTCCACTGGGTGATCCTGGTGTGTTTACTGGGTGGTCTAGCTGTGTTCACTGGGTGGCATGGTGTGGAGATGCCGGCGTTGGACTGGGGTAAGCACAGTAAGAAGTCTCACAACACCAGGTTAAAGTCCAACAGGTTTATTTGGTAGCACGAGCTTTCGGAGTGTTGCCCCTTCATCAGGTGATTGAGCTGGTGTTGTGAGACTTCTTACTGTGTTCACTGGTAGATCCAGCTGTGTTCACTGTGTGGTCTACCTATGTTCACTGGGTGGTTTAGCTGTGTTCACTGGGTGATCCAGCTGGTTCCACTGGGTGGTCTAGCTGTGTTCACTGGGTGGTCTAGCTGTGTTCACTGTGTGATCCAGCTGTGTTCACTGGGTGATCCAGCTGGTTCCACTGGGTGGTCCAACTGCTTCCACTGGGTGGAACTCAGGCAGAGTCTTGTTTGGTTAGTGTCTCAGTTGTTTCCCTATCTTGCAGTGAAAGTGGTGGTTAAAACACAGAAAGGGCTTACTTGTCACATAGCTTTCTCTCTCCCACTGCCCTGTGATCCAAATATGGCCATGGTTTGTGTATTCCAATGGAACTTGATTGGATCATGATGTGGAGATGCCAGCGTTGGACTGGGGTGGGCACAGTATGAAGTCTCACAACCCAGGGTTAAAGTTCAACAGGTTTATTTGGAATCACGAGCTTTCAGAGCACTGCTCCTTCATCAGGTGAGTGGAGAGGTAGATTCACAAGCAAGGCATAAGAAGGCAAAGACACAATTGCAAGATAATGGTTGGAGTGCGAGTCTTTACATGTAATCAAGTCTATACAGGTACAGATAGTGCGAGTGTCTTCACATTCCAATCTGTAATTATGTTGCAAATGTGTCTTTGCCTATATATGTTATGTTTGTGAACCTACCTCTCCACTCACCTGATGAGGGAGCAATGCTCCAAAAGCTCGTGATACCAAATAAACCTGTTGGACTTTAGCCTGATTGGATCATGGCTGGGATTTCTTTTTTCAGAGGGTCCCATTGTTCAAGTGACCATGTCTAATGGTTTGTCTCCACTGAGCTGAGTACCCTGGTGATTGCCTGAATGCTTTGCCAATGGGATAGGAGATCTCCCCCTGGCCCGCTCCCCATTCATCCATTGTTCCTGTGTAATTTTGCAAACAGATTGTCTGCATTTCAATTATTTTGAGGATGTAGATGGTATAGTGGTCAAAATGTGCAACCTTCTTTGACTATGACTCCAAGTTACTGGAATGTGGCTTTAGGTTTAAAAAAAATCAGTCGGGGTTTCCAGCTAATAAATTCAAAGATCCTTGTTTTGATCTAAAGCACTGTTTCACACCAAGTGTGGTATAGAGTGAGAATGAGATCAGATACAATGAAATGTAGGCATCCTGTCGGCAAAATTTCATTTCGTACAAGCGCAAATTTTTAATTTGATGATTTGTAAGACCCAGTGATGTAAACTTTTTTTAAAATGTGCAAAACCTACATTAAACTTTAACAAAAACAGAAAATGCTGGAAAATCTCAGTAGGTCTGACAGCATCTGTGGGGAGAGAATACAGCCAACGTTTCGAGTCTAGATAACCCTTCATCAGATCTTTTTCTGTTTTTGTTTCAGATTCCAGCATCCGCAGTATTTTGCTTTGATTAAACTTTAACATTTCTATTCAAAATAAGAAAGTAAAAATTGACCAGGATCCATGAACCCTGTTCTATTTATGTTTGTCACGTTGATTTAAGGATAATTTTAAATTTGAACCTTATGCAGAAACTTGTGCACAATTTTACCTTGATCAGGTGGGCACATTTACAGCAGCAATTTGAATACAATCTCCTGCCGGTGCCTGTGGAGGCAATTCCTTTATAGGACAATGGAGAACAAATAGAACATTTGCTGGTGTGCAATCATCATTTATCATGTGTCCAATATTCAGTGTTTAGAGTTAAGTATTTACAATCTTTGTTGCTTCTCAAAATGATGTAACCCAGCAGTGAAGTCACAGTTATTTGCTACAAGTGTTCTGCAATAATCTGCTGACAAATAGAGGCTTTTTAAAAAAGCTTCATATATTAGTCACAAATAGGCTTACATTAATACTGCAATAGAAACATAGAAGATAGGAGCAGAAGGAGGCCATTTGTCCCTTTGAGACTGCTCCACCATTTATTACGATCATCGAACTCAATAGTCTAGTCCTACTTTCTCCCTATAACCTTTGATCCCATTCGCCCCGAGTGCTATATCCAGCCACTTCTAGAATACATTCAATGTTTTGGCATCAACTACTTCCTGTGGTAATGAATTCCACAGACTCACCAGTCTTTGGGTGAAGAAATGTCTCCTCCCCTCCGTCCTAAATGGTCTACCCTGAATCCTCAGACTGTGACCCCTGGTTCTGGACGCCCCCACCATCGGGAATATCCTCCCTGCATCTACCCTGTCTAGTCCTGGTAGAATTTTATAAGTCTTTATGAGATCCTCCCTCATTCATCTGAACTCTGGTGAAAACAATCCTAACCTAATCAATCCCTCCTCATACATCAGTCCTGCCATCCCCGGAATCAGCCTGGTAAACCTTTGCTGCACTCCCTTGAGAGCAAGAACATCCTTCCTTAGAAAAGGAGACTAAAACTGCACACAATACTCTCGGCGTGGCCTCACCAAGGCCCTGTATAATTGCAACAACACATCCCTGCTCCTGTACTCGAAACAAAGAACAAAGAACAATACAGCACAGGAACAGGCCCTTCGGCCCTCCAAGCCCGCGCCGCTCCCCGGTCCAGGATTGAATCCTGAATCCAGGATCCCCGCCCAATTTTCCAGCCTATCTACATACCAATATCCTATCCACCGAGCTGTCCCTCACAGCTACGATGCTTTGTTCATTACAACCTATTAACTCACCCCCACCCCCCCATTCCAGACCATGTGATCTCCAGGGAGAGGCGAAAACCCAGAGTGAAAAACCCCAGGGCCAATATGGGGAAAAAAAATCTGGGAAATTCCTCTCCGACCCCCTGAGGCGATCGAAACGAGTCCAGGAGATCACAATGGCCCTGATCGGGAAATGCTTCCCAACCCTAGTCATTTCCACTTCCACAAACACCATATGAATTCCCTGCCCCCGAGACAGGTTCCCAACTATCCGCAGTCTCGCTCTGTACTGGCACCAGCAAGATGATCATAGAATGAAGCCTTGAAACGAGAAACAAGGAACAATTAGCCCGCGCCGCTCCCTGGTCCAAACTAGACCACTCTTTTGTATCCCTCCATTCCCACTCCGTTCATATAGCTGTCTAGATAAGTCTTAAACGTTCCCAGTGTGTCCGCCTCCACCACCTTGCCCGGCAACACATTCCAGGCCCCCACGACCCTCTGTGTGAAATATGTCCTTCTGATATCTGTGTTAAACCTCCCCCCCTTCACCTTGAACCTATGACCCCTCGTGAACGTCACCACCGACCCGGGGAAAAGCTTCCCACCGTTCACCCTATCTATGCCTTTCATAATTTTATACACCTCTATTAAGTCTCCCCTCATCCTCCGTCTTTCCAAGGAGAACAACCCCAGTTTCCCCAATCTCTCCTCATAACCAAGCCCCTCCATACCAGGCAACATCCTGGTAAACCTCCTCTGTACTCTCTCCAAAGCCTCCACGTCCTTCTGGTAGTGTGGCGACCAGAACTGGACGCAGTATTCCAAATGCGGCCGAACCAACGTTCTATACATCTGCAACATCAGACCCCAACTCTTATACTCTATGCCCCGTCCTATAAAGGCAAGCATGCCATATGCCTTCTTCACCACCTTCTCCACCTGTGACGTCACCTTCAAAGATCTGTGGACTTGCACACCCAGGTCCCTCTGCGTCTCTACACCCTTTATGGTTCTTCCATTTATCGTGTAGCTCCTCCCTACATTATTCCCACCAAAATGCATCAACCTCTCACAATAAAGGCCAACATACCATTTGCCTTCTTTACCATCGGCTGCACCTGCATGTTTACCTTCAGTGACTGGTGCACAAGGACCCAGGTCGGCTGCACACTCCCCTCTCCCAATTTACAGCCATTCAGGTAGTAACCTGCCTTCTTGTTTTTGCTTCCAAAGTGAATAACATCACATTTATCCAAATTATACTACATCTGCCATTGATTTGCCCACTCACCCAACCTGTCCAGATAATTCTGAAGGACCTCTGCATCCGGTTCAAAGTTCACTCTTCCACCCAACTTGGTATCATCTGCAAATTTTGAGATGTTATATTTTGTTCCCTCATCCAAATCATTAATATATATTGTGAATAGCTGGGGTCCCAGCACTGATCCCTGTGGCATCCCACTAGTTACTGCCTGCCAATTTGAAAAGCACCCATCAATTTCTATTCTTTGTTTCCTCTCTGCCAACCAGTTTTCTATCCATCTCAATACACTTCCCCCCAATCCAATGCGCTCTAATCTTACACGATAATCTCTTGTGAGGGACTTTGTCAAACGCTTTCTGAAAGTCCAAATATACCACATCTACTGGTTCTCCCTTGTCAACTCTACTATTTACATCTTCAAAGAATTCCAACAGATTTGTCAAGCATGATTTCCGCTTCATAAATCCATGCTGACTCTGTCTGATCCTGCCACTGCTTTCTAAATGCTCTGCTATGAAGTCCTTAATGATGGATTTGAGAATTTTCCCACTTCCGATGTTAAACTTACTGATCTATAATTCCCTGTTTTCTCTCTACCTCCCTTTTTGAATATTGGAGTGACATTAGCTGCCCTCCAATCTGAAGGGATTGTTCCAGAGTCTGTAGAATCCTGGAAGATGACCACCAATGCATCCACTATTTCTAGAGCCACTTCCTTAAGTCCTCAGGCCCTGGGGATTTATCAGCCTTCAATGCCATCAATTTTCCCAGCACCATTTCTCTACTAATATTGATCTCCCTCAGTTCTTCCCTCTCACTAAATCTTGCATTCTCCAACATTTCTGCCATTTGATTTGTGTCCTCTTTTGTGAAGACAGAACCAAAGTATGTATCCAGTTGCTCAGCCATTTCTTTGTCAATGAAGTTACTGTGAAAATCCCCTAGACGCCACAGTCAGGCATCTGTATGGGTACACTGAAGAAGAATTTAGCATGGCCAATCCACCTAACCAGTACGTCTTTCAGACTGTGGGAGGAAACCAGAGCATGCGGAGGAAACCCACGCAGACATGGGGAGAACATGCAGATTCCGCACAGACAGTGTTCCAAGCCAGGAATTGAACCCGGATCCCTGGCGCTGTGAGGCAGCAATGCTAACCACTGTGCTACCGTGCCGCCCAATATTCTCAATGCTAAAAGTGCATTCCATGTTATATGCTTACGGTCAAATTTCAACAAGTAGTATCTCAACCTTATGAAGGCGTTCCCCCATCTGCAACACCACTTTCAATGGTTTGTGAAAAGCACTGTCAACTCATTGGAAAAACACCAAGCTCTGCTTCCCAGGTGACTGCATCAGCCCATTTAATGTGCCCCCAATTTTTATCCAATCCCTTCTAGGGGAAATGCACGTATGTGGACTTCAGGAGGAGACACAATTGGACCCCTCATCCATGATCACCCCCATGACCTGTTAAAACATACTGTCAAGGCTCAAGCTTGAGTAGGGGTCATTTGGAGAAAAGTACTGGAGGATGATCTGCCCTCGGGAGAGAAAATAAATTTACCATCACAGGAGATTTTTCAACATGCATTAGATGTGGCAAAATCATAAAACTGCTTTTTAAAACATATTGTTGATTTATTCCCCAGTGAGAAAATCCCCAAAGCCCATTCAACTCATTATCTTCAATAAATGTTTTGTGCCAGTGGCCATAGAAACATTCATTAACTAATTTGCTTTGCCAATTTCTCCTCAGGGAGTCAACAACAATAGTCCTTCCACTTCTTTGTGGGAAATGGACCTGATCAAATGCAGTTATTCACAATAAAACTGATCAGTACAGCATTTTAAGGCACATGACTCAACTGTGGAGGCTCAAATAATGTTTGCGTGATTAATTGTGTAACAGTTGGGTTCAGCCAGGTGCAGTGATAACGAGAAGAGATGGTTTACAAATTGTCCATAATCGTTGAGAGCAGAGAAAGATTTAAAAGCGTTCGAAACTGAGATGCCATTGTAAAACCAGAACACCCTTGTAACCAAATTCATGCACCAATAATATTGATGTATTAAATGGTGGTTAACCCTGCTTTGGAACCTCATTGTATGGAGGATAGAGTTTCAGGTGACAATATGGTTGCAGGGACAGGAAGTGTGAATCTGTTACTTCAAACAGATTTTTGGATTAATATAGAGTATCAAAATGTAGCCCTCATGCTCCTGAAATAAATGTTAAAGTCTAACTTAAGCTTGCACATCTTAAAGAGGTTGGACAGCGCTGTCATCTTCTGAGATCGCCCTTGAGATTCAGGATAACATGCTTCCACATTGGTGAGATGGCTGATAGGTCCACTGTGTGACCCAAATACATGAGGGCAAGTGGTGCTTGAAGGGGTGAACAGTTAGGGTAAAAGCAAAATACTCCAGATGCTGGAAATCTTAAATTAAAACATAAAATTCTGGAAAAACAGAGCAGGTCTGTCAATATCTGTAGTGAGAGAGAAAAATAATTAATGTTTCAAGTCCATCGATAACACGGTTTTGTGAAGGGTAGGTCGTGCCTCACAAACCTTATTGAGTTCTTTGAGAAGGTGACCAAAGAGGTGGATGAGGGTAAAGCAGTTGATGTGGTGTATATGGATTTCAGTAAAGCGTTTGATAAGGTTCCCTACGGTAAGCTATTGCAGAAGATACGGAGGCATGAGATTGAGGGTGATTTAGCAGTTTGGATCAGGAATTGGCTAGCTGTAAGAAAACAAAGGGTCGTGGTTGATGGGAAATGTTCATCTTGGAGTGCAGTTACTAGTGGTGTACCGCAAGGATCTGTTTTGGGGCCACTGCTGTTTGTCATTTTTATAAATGATCTGGATGAGGGCGTAGAAGGATGGGTTAGTAAATTTGCGGATGATACTAAAGTCGGTGGAGTTGTGGACAGTGTGGAAGGATGTTGCACGTTACAGAGGGACATAGATAAGCTGCAGTGCTGGGCTGAGAGGTGGCAAATGGAGTTCAATGTGGAAAAGTGTGAGGTGATTCACTTTGGAAGGAGTAACAGGATTACAGAGTACTGGGCTAATGGGCAAGATACTTGGTAGTGTGGATGAACAGAGAGATCTCGGTGTCCATGTGCATAGATCCCTGAAAGTTGGCACCCAGGTTGATAGGGTTGTTAAGAAGGCGTACGGAGTGTCAGCTTTTATTGGTAGAGGGATTGAGTTTCGGAGCCATGAGGTCATGTTGGAGCTGTACAAAACTCTGGTGTGGCCGCACTTGGAGTATTGCGTACAGTTCTGGTCGCCGCATTATAGGAAGGATGTGGAATCATTGGAAAGGGTGCAGAGGAGATTTACTAGGATGTTGCCCGGTATGGTGGGAAGGTCTTATGAGGAAAGGCTGAGGGACTTGAGGGTGTTTTCGTTAGAGAGAAGAAGGTTAAGAGGTGACTTAATAGAGGCATACAAGGTGATCAGAGGATTAGATAGGATGGATAGTGAGAGCCTTTTTCCTCGGATGGTGATGGCTAGCACGAGGGGACATAGCTTTAAATTGAGGGGTGATAGATATAGGACAGATGTCAGAGGTAGGTTCTTCACTCAGAGAGTAGTAAGGGCGTGGAATGCCCTGCCTGCAGCAGTAGTGGACTCGCCAACATTAAGGGCATTTAAATGGTCATTGGACAAACATATGGATGATGTTGGAATAGTGTAGATTAGATGGGCTTTAGATTGGTTTCACTGGTCGGCGCAACATCGAGTGCCGAAGGGCCTGTACTGCGCTGTAATGTTCTATGTTCTATGTTTCCCTCTCCACAGATAGGTTGTTTGGAGGTTAGAGTGCTATGATATTTGTATGATCATAGAATAGAATCATAGAATCCCTACAGTACAGAAAGAGACAATTCGGCCCATCAAGCCGGCACCAACAACAACCCCACCCTATCCCTGTAACTCCACATATTTACCCTGCTAATAGGGTCAATTTAGCATGGCCAATCAACCAAACACGCACATCTTTGGAGTGTGGGAGGAAACCAGAGCACCCAGACGAAACCCACACAGACACTGGGAGAATAAGCAAACTCCACACAGACAGCGACCCAAACTGGGAATCAAACCCAAGTCCCTGGCGCTGTGAGGCAGCAGTGCTAACCACTGTGCCACCGTGCCGCCCCGATGATGTCTGATGTTATACAGGATGAACTGGTATGTAGTTGGCACCCCTGTCCGGTTGATTGAACTGTCTGATTTTGGATTGAATTGAATTCAAAAACAAGAAAGAAGGAGCTTGCAAGCCTTTATGATATCCCAAATGGTTTCACAGCCAGTTCATTCATTACTGTAGTTTAGAATGCAGCCTGTATTCTGCAGGCACCTGAAAGAAAATCCAGCACGGCCTCAGTATTATACTTTGTGTCAATTTAGAATATTCGGTCAAATGTTGGATTAGGGATTAGGCCTCTGACTCAGGGATAAGAGTACAACCAAGTGAAACAAGTTGACACTTGGCTGCATAATTCCATCACTGGGAAAAAGATGAGTTTGGTTGATCAGTGCAGTTACTGACAAGGACAAATGAATAAATTTTCTAGTATGCACACTCTTCACATTTTTCCTGTCATGCTTGCCTCACCATTGCTTGGAAATGATTACTCCATGGAGTTGAATGACTGACTAACGAACAAAAATTATGCATCTTCCAGAGCATAAGGTGACAGGAAAAAAGATAGAATTATTGGCTTGTTCTTTGCCTGTTCAGAAGATAGCACGATTATGCTGTTCTGCTAAGAGCGACTGCTTGTCAAGGTTTAAGTTCTGCTCATAAGCTTTATCATTTGAACACATTTTGAAATGAATGCCTGGTAACTCATTTGTGATATTTTATTTTGTTTTCAATATACTGAAGATTCTAGAAACATTTCATCACCAAAGTTTTGCAGTCCGGTTTATTTTGGTAATACTGCATTTTAAAAAATAAATATAAAAAATAATAAATCTGTGCACAATAAATTGTGGGATTTTACGGCCTCGCTCGTCCCGAAACCATAAAATCTCACCCAAGGTCAAAGGACCTTTCCGTGGTCCGCCCCTTGCCTGCCCCGATTCCCGTGGCAGGCAGGGCAGTAAAAGTTTGGCCAAAGTGCCAAGCATATCTCAGTGCTGGTGCACTTGCCTCCGTGTCAGATGTTCAAACCCGACAACTTGAACATTTCATTTGTATGGACACTTTGGATAGAATGTTCTATTGTCACAGACATTGGTGGAAACATTTGCCAATGCAGCGCCACTTCAAATAGGCCTAAACAAACTATACCAATTTCCTGAAGGCAGTCAGTGCCGCAACACAATATCTGTGTGACTCAAGCACTGTTTGGCAATGATTTTAGTGATGAAACTGATATGGGTCATGCATGCAGCACCAATGATGTGGTCCTCTGGGAGTCGAACCTTGAAGCTACAAAAATAAACTTTTCACCTGTTGTCTTTCAAAATGACATTAAATTGACACCCAGTCTTCTCCCTAAGGTTCCACCAGGGCCACTCACCTCCTGGTTTCATTACAGCTTTGGTCCAAAGTGGACAAAAGAACTGAGATGAGGTGAGGTGAGAGTGTCTGCCCTGTCAACACAACATTTGACTGAGTTTGGCTTCAAAAAGCCCTAGCAAAACTGAAGCCAGTGGAAATCAAGGGGAAAGCTTGGAGTCATACCCAGCACAAAGGAAGATGGTTGTGGTGGTTGGAGGCCAATCTTCTCAGTCTTAAGATATTCCTGCAGGAGTTCCTTAGGATAGTGTCCTAGGCCCAACCATCTTCAGCTGCTTCAACAATGACCCTCCCTCCATCATAAGGTCGGAAGTGGGGATGTTTGCTAATGATTGCACCATGTTCAGTACCATTTGTGGCTCCTTCAATGGAGACAATGGTAGCAGCTTGTGTGTAAACCATAGTGAGGTCTCATCTGGAGTACTATGTACAGTATTGGTCTCTTTATTTAAGGAAGGATGTAAGTGAGTTGGAAGAAGTTCAGAGAGATTTACTAAACTAATACCTGGATTGGGAGGGTTGTCTTATGAGGAAAGGTTGGACAGGCTATGCACTGGAGGTTAGAAGAGTAAGAGATGACTTGATTGAAATGCATAAGATCCTAATGGGTCTTGACAGGGTCAATGTGGAGAGGATGTTTCTTCTTTGGGAGCATCTGGTACTCGGGACCATCATTTAAAAATAATTGGTCACCCATTTAGGACAGAGATGAGGAGAATCTTTTTGTTCCAGAGGGTTGTGTCTTTAGAACTCTTTCTCAAAAGGTGGTGGAAGCAGAATCTTTGAATATTCTAAGGCAGATTTAGATAGATTATTGATAAGCAAAGGGCAGAAGGTTATCAGGTGTAGGTGGGAATGTGGAGCTGAAGTTACAATCAGATCAATCATGATTTTATTGAATGGTGGAGCAGGTTCAAAGGGCCAAGTGACCTTATCACGCTCCAAGTTTGTATTTTGGTGTGTACATGTGGAAACTCATCTGTCAAAGTCCCAGAAAGGTGTTGAAAGTGTTGGATTGTAAACGGTTGTAATGTAAACTGTCAATTTACCTCTAAGGTGAACGAGAGTTGGGGTCAAGAATAACTAATCAGCATTTCTACCTGGATGCAAGGCTAATGTATTTTATTTTGCCATGGGGAAGAATGCAGTGGAAGATCTTTTTGGGATCGAGTTACAAGCTTCCCTACAAATCAATGAATATTGCAGACATGTAGCACATTTGTGTGGTCAGCAGTGAGAAATGGCTGCTTGGCTTTGCAAACTACCACTGAACTGCCAGAGGCAGTACTATAGCCAAGTCCTCATATGGGGACTTTCTAGCAGACTGCTATTGGATAGCGATCAGAGGCTCATCCCTGGCTGCTTTCCTTGCCTGACTAGGCCAGGAGCACTGGATCTAATTGTTCAATTCCTACTGTTTTCCTGGCTGAGATGTGAGAATGCCTCACTGGCTGGGAATTGAACCTAGAACAATCTGATTATTTTAATATTTAATGAGCATAGCTTACGATGTAAGATATAGAGATGCAAGTATAGATCATTTCATGTAAACACTAAATAAACCCAGTAAGCTATCAATAATCATTTAAGCACAGTTTGATTAAAAACTCTTCATTATCCTGCATGAGTACTGGATGAATGAAACTTTTATGAAGGTGCAGTAATATTTCATGTTATCACTAGATGGAGCTACTAGTTCTGTAAAAGTTACAAGTTAAATTGTGCAATGGTTATGCTTTAAACTTCATCCATGACAAATTGTTATACAATAATCATGTTGGCAAACTGAAAAGTCAGAATCTTCTTATGCATGTGGAACAGGAGGAGAAATTTGAATTCTCTCTCCCATCAAACCTGACAGAAGTTGAGTAGTGCATGAGTTACAATAGGACAGTCAATTTGCCATTTAATTCCCGCCCTGAGCTGATTTCCACACCACTGACCTTTGGAGCAGCCAAAATATCTGCCTGATTTTTAAAGTAAAAGCTTTCTCATCAGCCACGCTGGAAAGTCAAACAAATAAGTAGATCAGGACAATATCTTCTTTGTTTGGGGGCAGTGAACAGGTGTAAGTTATGTAATAAATATCTAAAAAACTGCATGAGCATCTCATGATTGGTCACATTCCTTGGTTGTGACTGTGGTTTCTTATAATCTATCACTGAATCTACATAAGGATTTATTGGTGCTTATAATGAATGAATCCACAGTACTTCAACTTTGGGTAGTAACATAAAATGGATGGTGTCAGATTAATTGCCTGCTATACACCCCATTGAATGGAAGGGAAAGTCAGTTTGATGTATACTAGGCGGCCAATCTGATATTATCAGATTTACCTCCCTACCAACACTGAAGGTTAACCCCTTTTATGATTTATCCCAGAAAACCAGGCAGTGAGGGGTAGAACTCGAACCAAGTCTTAAAACACTTTATAAGGCTTTTATTTCTCCTTTTTCTAAAAGTTTTTATTTACAGAGTTACACGTTATAAACATACACCTCCAACCCCACATCTACAGTTTAAATCTGTTCCCATGTGAAGGAGCACAAGTGAATCCCCAGTTAATGCCCACCACTGGAATATAATTAAACACTCAATTAATGTGCAGTTAATACATCATGGAGACACATCATTGCAGGATTCATTTAATACATTCCCACAGAAAGAAGTAAATTGTGAGGCTGAAATTTTTTAGACGGTTATTCAGAAACATTCATGTTGCAAATGCAATACTGACCAGAGATGAAGAGCCCGATTTTACAATGCGTTACGCCCGTTTTCAGGCGCGCAAACTTGGTAAAGTTGGGCGTGAGGCGAGAAGTGCAATCCACGCCCGCCTCCACGCCAGTTCCTCCTTTACCAAGCCCGAAAATGCCACGATCAGGACCACACCCGAAACAGGCATGACGGCCATTTAAATGTATTTGCATGGATTTAAATTGACTTAATGGGCTGCCCACCTAACTTTACTGGCACTTCCCCCTTTACCATCGCGTTCACCCATCCAGAATCGGCGCGAAACAGACATGATCCATAGAAGTCCGATTTGGGTGCTCCAGTTAGTGAGGAAGTAGGTGCCTGGCATCCGACGGCTCTCCGCTTCAGATTGTTGGGGGGTGGGGGGAGGGGGGGGGGGGGGGTCTGCTGCCACTCAGCTTGAGATCAGTGGGGGGAAAGCGCTGCCACCCGGGGCGGCACGGTGGCGCAGTGGTTAGCACTGCTGCCTCACAGTGCCAGGGACCCGGGTTCAATTCCTGCCTTGGGTCACCGTCTGTGCGGAGTTTGCACATTCTCCCTGTGTCTGTGTAGGTTTCCTCCGGGTGCTCCGGTTTCCTCCCACAGTCCAAAGATGTGCAGGTTAGGTGAATTGGCCATGCTAAATTCTCTCTCAGTATACCCGAACAGGTGCCGGAGTGTGGCGACTTGGGGATTTTCACAGTGACTTCGTTGCAATATGAATGTAAGCCTACTTGTGACTAATAAATAAACTTACTTACTCTGCTTGTGATCAGTGGGGGGGAAGGTGGGTCCACTGCCATTCTGCCTGTGATCAGTGGAGGGGGGAGGGAGGTCTGCTGCCACTCTACCTGAAATCGGTGGGGGGGGAAAGGAGGAGGGGCCCACAAATGGTCTGGGTGGTGGAGGGGCTGGGGGGGATAAGGGGGTCAGTAATGTTGTGAGGTGGGGCAATGTCTGTGGGGGCCAGGGAGAGGTATTATCTGGCCCAGGTGGGATGTGGTAGGGGAGCAGCATTCCATTGTTTTATTTTCTGCACATGCGTAGTTGGAGGCACCAATCGGAGTGGTAGGAGTTTGGGAGCACAAAGCCCCGCCCACAGGCTTATGCAGTGCGACTCGGACTCACTGATATTTTTACAGGCAGAGTGCGTACGGGGGTGCCTGAGAACGGGTCTAAAAGTCGGATCTGAAACACTCTCAGATTCAAGTCAGCCCAGCACTTAGAATCAAAATGGTAAAGTAGGGCTGGAAGTGTGAGACGGGAAAGCAGGTGACTGACAGGTGGGGCAGGATTTTCCGGCCTCCCTTGCCCTGAAACCGGAAAATCTCGCCCGAGGTCATCGGACCTTTCCTTGGTCTGCCCCTCACCCGCTCTGATTCCAGTGGTGGGCAGGGCAGTAAAATTCATCCTGTGGTCTTAGAGAGGCGATTAAGATAATATACAGGGTCAAGGCTAGAGTTGGAAAATGACTTGTAAACAGAATTGTTACATGGGGACACAATGAAGGGGATATTTAGGACTGGCGTCAAGAAGTTCCATTTCATGCAAAGAGTGATTAAATTTCCAGCAGATTTATGGGTATAGTAGTGATCAGAAACATCCTGGAATGTTTTGAGAAAAAGCTGCATTATCTTTAGTGGATGGAGTGATTTACATGCTTAGCTTGTGATTCTAATTTACTAGTCTATCAGCCAGGTCACCAGTGGATCAATTAAAAAATAAGTTGGAATGCTAGACTCGTACATATACAGAAAATTGTATTATGTACATAAAGATTATATCTAGCATAGGTTGGTGTACATTGAAATGTTGAACAGAATCCTGATTTGGTTACTTGTAACATGTGAAATCAGTGCCCAAGACAGTCATACATTAATCTGAATTCCTAGATTGTACTTGTGTGGGTCGCTCACTCAAATCCACAATTTCAAAATAAATAACAGATATATGTATGTTTTGGATATCTGCAGGTAACATTTCAAGTTTGAAGTCTAACTAGGTTGCAAAGGTTATGAAGCCTCCTATTTCTGAGAGTAAGTGAATAAGTGAGCATGTGGAACTCTTGATGATTGTACCAAAGATCGACGAAATGACAAGAATGAAATCAGCAACATTAACTTGCATTTCCATAACACCTTTAATGTAAGAAGAAAGCACTACAAAGTGGCATAAGAAAGGTGTAGGCTGAGTGAAAGAAGGAAGAATTAAGAGGAATAATTGTTAAGTGTTATGTTTTATGGAGGGTATTTGAGGAACATGAGGTGGAGAAGTTTAAGATGTAAACTTTTGAAAGTTTGACTTAGTTAATTGAAAATATGACCACCAGTGGTGGGGTAAAGGGAGAGGAGGTGTACCAGAAATTCTGAGATGGTTTTAGCACACGTACCAAAAACCAGATTTAGGAGATTGTGGTGAACCATCGTTGGTTCCCACTGGATAGTACTGAGCCAGGGCTGGCCAGTGCTGGCCAGTGCTACAGGAATGTATATAGGTTACGGTGGGATTGTACTAATGTTGCTGTTGGGTTAGGGTGGGATTGTTACACCTGTGTTTGTTAATATTGTGGCACATCCCAGTCGGGCTCCGCCTCCTGTGAGAGGTATAAGACTCCCTGCTCAGACGGGACCCCTTCAGTCTGGGATAGTGTGTTAAAGTTCTGATAGCTTCATTGTTAGTTAATAAAAGCCTTCTTTTACTGAAGCTTCGAGCCTCGTGTCCAATTGATGTGCATCAATTTTATTAACTAAGATTAAACTCTCGACGGAAGAAAAAAAAGAAAGGAGAGTATGGAGCAAATCCTCAAGCCAGAATGTCTGACGCTAGATCCACGTGCGGTGGGCGCTTCTAACACCTTCGACCACTGGCTGAAGTGTTTTGAAGATTACCTGGCAGCCTCCGCAGCGGTCACCACAGATGATGACAGACTCCGGGTCCTCCATGCGAGGGTAAGCGACACAGTCTACCTCGCGATCCGTGCGGCCACCACTTACCCTAGGGCCCTCGAACTTCTAAAGAAGCGCTATACAAAACCTCCTAACGAGATCCACGCTCGTTACCTCCTCGCTACACGACGTCGGCGGTTGGGCGAAACCATGGAGGACTACGCCAATGAACTCTTACAGCTAGCCAGGGGCTGTGACTGCAAAGCTGTGTCGGCTGAGCAGTACATGTACGACCTCGCCCGAGATGCGTTTGTGGCCGGGGTCGGGTCTTCATACATCCGTCTCAAACTGCTAGAAAAGGGTAATCTCAACCTGACCCAGGCCATCGAATTAGCTGAAATGCTCGAGTCGGCTTCGAAGAGCTTAGTCCTATATCCAGAGGACCACGTGGAGACAACGTGACAGGAGCAGTCGCAAATCCCTCCTCGCCCCTCGGGCTTGAAGTACTGTGTTATGGCATGCTCCCATGTGGGCCAGACGACGGCTGCAGCCCCATGCGGCCCGCGGTGCTATTTCTGCGGAGGAGCAAAACATACCCGACAAAAGTGTCCCGCTAAAGCGGTAATCTGTACCGCATGCGGTAAAAAGGGGCATTATGCAAAGGTGTGCAGATCGAAGCCCAGGAACGGCAGTGCGGCCTGCGACTCTTCGGAGCTGGGATCATCACCATCGTCGTCGAAGTCCTCGCGGGGTTCGTCCACGTGCGAGTCCAGGACGACGCCATTGCGGTCGACGGAGTCGGAGGAGTATGACCACCAGGGGTCGCTGAGTTTGGCGCCCTCACCCATGTGCGATTCATGGGGGCGGCCATGTTGGTCGATGATGACCACGAGCGACCAGCAGGGGTCCTCAGCATCGACTTCAGCTGCCTGCAGTGACGTTCATGGACCAACAGTGGCGTCGATCATCCTGGACCAGGCTAAGCCTCACAGGCTTGATCGTTCAATGGTGGATATCCAGGTAAACAATCATGTGCTTTATTGTCTGTTTGACAGCGGGAGCACTGAGAGCTTTATCCACCCTGACACTGTGAAGAGGTGTGGACTCCAGATTCAACCTGCCAAACAGACAATCTCTATGGCATCAAGGTCCCGGTCTGTCGCTGTGCTAGGGAGTTGTGTGGTAACCTTGAAAGTACAAGGCACAATTTACGAGCGTTTCAAGCTCCTTGTGTTGCCGTATCTTTGCGCACCAATTCTTCTCGGACTAAACTTCATGGTCCACTTGAGGAGTGTGATCCTACAGTACGGTGGGCCACTCCCTTCGCTGGCAGTGGGAGAACAGCTGCAGTCTCCAAATTGCCCAACGCGCCCCGCCTGCAATCTTTCTACGTTAAAGATCACCACACCCTCTTTATTTCAGAATCTGGTACCAGGCTGCAAGCCCATCGCTACTAAAAGTAGGCGTTACAGCACTGAGGATCGGATCTTCATCAGATCTGAGGTTCAGCGACTCCTCAAAGAAGGGATCATACAGCCCAGTGTTAGTCCGTGGAGAGCACAGGTTGTGGTGGTCAAGAGCGGGAACAAACCCCGGATGGTCATTGATTACAGTCAGACCATTAACTGATATACGCAGCTGGATGCGTATCCTCTCCCGCGCATATCTGATATGGTCAATCAGATTGCGCAGTACCGGGTGTTCTCCACCATAGACCTCAAGTCCGCCTACCACCAACTCCCCATTTGCCCAGAGGACCGACAATACACGGCCTTTGAGGCGGATGGTCGTTTGTATCATTTTCTTAGGGTTCCATTTGGTGTCACCAATGGGGTCTCGGTCTTCCAGCGTGCTATGGACCGAATGGTGGACCAGAACAGGCTGCGGGCTACCTTCCCGTACCTAGATAATGTCACCATCAGCAGCCGTGATCAGCAGGACCATGACACAAACCTCCATAACTTCTTACGCACTGCATCTCGCCTGAACTTGACCTACAACAGGGAGAAGTGTGTATTCCGTACGCGCCGGTTAGCCATCCTGGGATACGTGGTGGAAAACGGGGTCATTGACCCTGACCCAGACCGTATGCGCCCCCTTGCTGAACTTCCCTTGCCCGCTAGCGTAAAAGCACTGAGAAGATGCCTAGGCTTCTTCTCCTATTATGCGCAGTGGGTCCCCAACTACGCGGACAAAGCCCGTCCGCTTATTAAGTCCACGACTTTTCCACTCACGCCAGAGGCCCAATTGGCCTTCAAGAAATTGAAAGATGACATCGCGAAAGCCACGATGCACACGGTAGACGAATCCATCCCTTTTCAGGTGGAAAGCGATGCATCTGATTTCGCCCTGGCCGCCACACTAAACCAGGCGGGCAGGCCCGTCGCGTTCTTTTCCCGCACCCTTCAAGGCCTCGAAATTCGGCATTCAGCGGTGGAGAAGGAGGCCCAGGCCATTGTGGAGGCCGTCAGACACTGGCGCCATTAGCTGGCGGGAAAGCGGTTCACCCTGATCACGGACCAGCGGTCCGTGGCGTTCATGTTCAACAACTCGCAGAGGGGCAAGATCAAGAATGACAAGATCTTGCGGTGGAGAATTGAACTCTCCACCTCTAACTACGATATCATGTATCGTCCAGGGAAACTCAATGAGCCCTCGGATGCCCTCTCGCACGGAACATGCGCTAGTATTCAGGAGGATCGCTTGAACGCCCTCCATAATGATCTGTGCCATCCTGGGGTCACTCGGCTCTACCACTTTGTCAAAGCCCGCAACCTGCCTTACTCGGTGGAGGACGTCAGGTCGGTAACAAGGAGCTGTCGGATTTGCGCGGAATGCAAACCGCACTTTTACCGACCTGACCGGGCACATTTGGTCAAGGCCACTCGCCCCTTCGAGAGGCTGAGTTGATTTTAAGGGCCCCCTTCCCTCAACAGATCGGAACGTGTACTTTCTGAACATAATCGATGAGTACTCCCGGTTCCCGTTTGTTGTCCCCTGCTCGGACACATCAGCTGCCACGGTGATCAAGGCATTCCGTGATCTTTTTACCCTGTTCGGGTACCCCAGCTATATCCATAGCGACAGGGGCTCGTCGTTCATGAGCGATGACTTGAGGCAATTCCTGCTCTCATACGGGATTGCCTCTAGTAGGACCACGAGTTACAACCCTAGGGGTAATAGACAGGTGGAACGAGAGAATGCTACAGTGTGGAAGGCTGTCCTATTGGCGTTGAAATCCAAAGGTCTTCCAGTCTCCCGTTGGCAGGAGGTCTTCCCTGATGCGCTTCACTCTATTCGCTCCCTCCTGTGTACGGCAACCAATGCTACTCCCCACAAGAGGATGTTCTCATTCCCTCGGAAGTCTTCCTCGGGGATATCTTTACCAGCCTGGTTGACGTACCCAGGACCCGTCCTCCTGCGGCGACATGTAAGGGCCCGCAAGTCCGACCCCTTGGTCGAACAGGTCCACCTCCTCCACGCCAACCCTCAGTATGCCTATGTGGCATATCCTGACGGGCGAGAGGACACAGTCTCAATCCGAGACCTGGCGCCTGCAGGGGACGTAGCAACTCCTGTCGCTCCCATACCCCCAGTGACGAATCCATTATCTCTTATTTCTTCCCCGGACATGGCACGGGCAGCATCGGGACCATTGCTTAACAGTTTTACTCCAATGCACAGCTTGCCTGAGCCCCGAAGATGGTCGCCACCGCAGGACGTGTCAGGATCCCCTGCACTACCGTCTCATCAAGGTCAACCGGCCTGTGTGTCCGTGGAAGAACAGCTGGATGCCGTTTTGGGGAGAACGCCACCGCAAGTGCCTACTCCGGTGTCACCGCCGGTATTGAGGAGGTCACAACGACGGTGCGGTCCTCCAGACCGTCTGAACTTATAATCTGCTGACATTTTAGTCTGTTTTCGTACCCCGCCGGCCTTTGTTCTCAAAGGAGGGGTGAATGTGGTGAACCATCGTTGGTTCCCACTGGATAGTACTGAGCCAGGGCTGGCCAGTGCTACAGGAATGTATATAGGTTACGGTGGGATTGTACTAATGTTGCTGTTGGGTTAGGGTGGGATTGTTACACCTGTGTTTGTTACTGTTGTGGCACATCCCAGTCGGGTTCCGCCTCCTGGGAGAGGTATAAGACTCCCTGCTCGGACGGGACCCCTTCAGTCTGGGATAGTGTGTTAAAGTTCTGATAGCTTCATTGTTAGTTAATAAAAGCCTTCTTTTACTGAAGCTTCGAGCCTCGTGTCCAATTGATGTGCATCAGAGATATATCAACTGTCTCAGTTATACAACTCCATCACCTATTATCACCAATTGCAGACTAGCTCCCAATGAGATTTCTCTGGAATATTATGCTAATTATGTTTGTGCTTTTATTTAACACTGTATTGCTTGTGTTGTTGCAATGTCTTGCAAATGTGGTCTGCTAACAGTGCTGCTGTGGTGTTTGAAAGTGGAGTTCACAGCATTCATGCATCACCACTACTGACACAGGACAAAATGTATAAGTAAAACTCATGCAGCAACTGATCAATTCTAGCTTTAAGCTGCTGAATGTTTTTGCCTTTGTAAAGCATCCAATATGATTCACCATTCGCAACTTGAAGTGTTGAAGATTGCCTTTATGTCTTTCATGTGTGATAACGGGAGGACACCATTTCTTTGAAAGCAAGGTGCAATTTTTTAAATTCCATTGTTATGAAGCCTTTTTTTAAATTAAACTTTAAGTTTTTGTTTTAAAAAAGAGATCGATTGAAAGGGTTTTCTTAGTACAGCTGAAGATGTGACATTGATGTTCTGTAATTGTTTCTGGGTTGTATGCACTCTGTATGAAGCTAAATAATCGGATAAAACAGTAGCAAGTAGAATCCCTGAGAGCCATGAAGCTGTGGAGACGAGAGATTGGAACCAGCATTTAGACAATAAAGTCACGCTGCTGCTGTGTTTTTTTATAGCTCAGTAATTGAACTTCATATTTGTGCACCCCTCGTCTCTCACTTTCTGTGCCTCTCATCAATCAAACCTCTAAAATTCAGGCAATATCCCAAAATGTGTGAGGACTTGAAAGTAGAAATGGAATTGGAAAACATAGATATTTTTAGATCTGAGCATTTTAAATTTTATGATAATGCTGCACTTGTATAATATGCCAAAGATCATTAGGCAGCCGTGTGTACCTTTCCTGAATATGTCACTCAATTACACTGAATGCGGTTTCGAATCTTTGTAATAAGCAGCTACTTTCCATTACTTTCAGCATTAACACTATGCATTTTAGTGGATCAAACCAATTCTATCGTTTGGCATAGAAAATAACAAAAATTTGGTGGAAACCATTTCATTACATTTTCTACTGAGCGAGAGCAGCAGGTACCCAGAGGTTATGAAATATGCGAGTAATGATGTTTTCATGTGTTTTCCATCTTCATGTAGAGATAGTCTTGAGGCTATTTACAAACAAATGGAGACTCATGCCTTGCTCCAATCTGTGTTTACTGTGGACTGTTACAGAGATATCGTATTAAATTATGCAGCGATGGAATAGCCACATTTCATTGCCTCTGACAAAGCGTCTGGTAGTCTATTGAGTGAATATAATCAATTAGATTTTATAGAAAAAGGGGTTTGAAACTGTCTCATTCACTGTCAGAAGTATGAAAGAAAATGCAATTTTAATTTGGATCTGCCTTAATAACAAGGCCTGCTTGTCTGTCTAGGAGACAATTGTATTTGGTAAAGGTGCAATTTGTTCTGTGCACCAGGAAAAGAAAGATATCATCTCTTCACTGTAATTATTTGAATTATATTTGCAAATCATGTGTCAGCTGAAAATGTGTTCAATCTGGCTGTCTTTATTAGCTACAGCGTTGAAGATTTTTCTTCAGCGGATAGGAAATGGAAAAAACAACACTTGAGTAGAGCTGAGCAAGAGAATACCATAAACAGCCTTTTGCACATTTGTACTGAATCTATTAATCCTTTTGAAAGGTTTGGTTTATTACTGCATTGAGGGTTTTCTAAATCTTTTGTGGAGAAAATGGTTCCTCGCGTCCAGCAGTAAATCCTGAAAAGGGCACTAATAAAAATGCAATTTACAGGTTTCATTTTGACCAAGGAAAATGAATATTGCACCACAGGTAATATTTATAAGTGCTATGTGGATTGCAGCATTGTGTCCATTATACCACTACAGAAAGATGTGAAGAAGACATAGTCCTTTGTGAAAGGTATAGTTGAGGATGGTGTTGTTAGCTTCACAGTCTCTGGGAGTACCAGTGACGGAGATTGTAAACGGCAGCAAGCCACCTTCACTGGCCATGTTCCTTAGTAAATAATTATAGTTACAGCACAGAAAGAATATTGAAAAATGTGCAATTTTGTGTGAAAATGCTGATGAGAAGTATAGACTGAATGGTCGCAGTTAACTGCAAAAATGCTTTGTCTTCAAGAAATAACCAAACTTAGATTTTACAGAAAAACCCTTTTGAATGCAAATCAGTAACTAACTTTTGGTTTTGGATGTTACATAAAATCAGCATTGTTCTTGAATGTGTCTTGTTCTAATCTCTGTAGAAACTCTTAATTAATGAATCATTGCCCGTACACTGAAGAGTTTGCAGTTAGTTGTTAACAGAGCAACTGTGCCACCGTGCCGCCCCTTGTCTTGACTTTGAACTAACCTGTCCAGAGGAACTGGGTGGACTTGGATCGAATGCCCATTACACCCACCTCTCCACTCAGGTTTACTCTCTCCCAACGTGGGTTGGACGTGGAATGAAGTGGGGTCTGATCCCAACATGCCCAGCTAGGTAGGCAGTTTAGCTTTAAATCCAGTCTGTAAAAGCTGCAATGATTGTCCCTGAAAGATAAGGTTCAGCAGTTTTCAATACCCACAGTATTAATAACACGTGATTGTGCACTCCTCGGCGTATGATTGTTGAATAGATAGCAGTACCTGTTTAAGACAGTGCCATGGCATTGTTCTTGGAATTCAATTCTTCAATATCTCTACTCTTAGCTAAAATTACAAATCGAAGCTTTGAGAACAAACCTTAAAAGCTTTTAAAGCTACTGCGACCTTCAGGAATTTTTCATTTGGATAAAAGTTCTCATCATAACGAGTGAGTCAGGATTTTGGCTAAACAATCGATAACACACTTTGGGCAGAATTTTCATTCCTGGGTCTCGGTTAGCAATTGGGAAAAAATGCAGATCCAGAACCCGGGAATGCCGATGGCAAGACCTGAGGAAGATTTTGAAAGATTGGACCAATTAAGTGGTTGCCTCTGGGAGCCCTGTCCAATTAAAGATGGCATGTCGGCTCCTAAATCTGGAGGGCCAATAGGAGGCAATCCAGCACTGAAGGATTAACAGCCCCAATTCAGAAATAAACACAGCTGAAGTATGTAGAGAGGCGCAGGGGTGGCTCCATTCCCTGTCACCATCACAAATAGGGGATAAAAGATGGGACAAAAGGGTTAGAGTTTGTCAGAAGGAGGAAAGCCCTCCAAAGTAACAGGTGCTACTGCATTTGCTGCTAATCATTAATGTGCACAGTAAGAAGTCTCACAACACCAGGTTAAAGTCCAACAGGTTTATTTGGAATCACAAGCTTTCAGAGTGTTGCTCCTTCATCAGGTGAGTGACTTACTTGATTCCAAATAAACCTGTTGGACTTTAACCTGGTGTTGTGAGACTTCTTACTGTGCCTATCCCAGTCCAACGCTGGCATCTCCACATCATTTATTAGTGTGGTGACTTCCCCATTGAATGAAGCTTCAGCTTCAAGGACCACCCTGCCTCCTGGCCTGATCTGTACCTTGTACAGCAGCTGGAAAATCCAGATAGTATCAAAAGAGTGTTCTTAATTTGATTGGCTACCCACTGCAGCCAGTTGGGTAACAGTTCTGCCACCAACTGCCGTACTCGCACTCCACCACCCCACCATCTCCCCCCCGCCCCCCCGCCACCCACCCCCACTCCACTCAACCCTTGCCTATCCCCAACCTCCTGCAGAATTTGTGGAGGTGGGAACGTGGAGCCAATCAGTTGGATTCTTCTCCCACTTTTGGATCCTCCAGCCACCATGAGCCTTGAAAATTCTGCCCAACAAGAATTCCTTTAAAACAATCATACCCAATACAGTGTAATGTTGGGGGTGTGATTTGCCATGCCTGGTGTAGACCATGCTGATCCCAGAAAATAGCGTGTGGGCCCTGAATTTGATTCCGCACTCAGCGTCAAACAATTTCCAATTGTTCCGGCCCCTTTCTACCGGCGCAAACTGGATTGCACCCAGATAGGTTGGATTTTAATCTCATTAGCAAATTCAGCACGCGATCATCTCCCCTCCCGGAATGTTTCTGGCTCTCCGGTGGGAAGCCACACCAGCGCAAATCGCTACTGGTTTCCACCATGGCACGATGGCCATGCAGTGGGTTTGGAGTCCATTGAAGCCCCCGGAGGGTAGGAGTATGCTCATCTAGCAGCGCCCAGTTAGGTACTACCAGTGTGCCAGGGGCAGTGCCAAGGGGTTGGGGCCTGAGTGGGGGCTGTACAGTGGAGTTATAACATGGGTTATAACGTGGGGACCAACAGGGGAGGTCATGCAGGGATGGATCATGTCTGGGGTCCTGATGAGGGATCCACTGGGATGGTCCTGATGCCCCAATGCCCCAGTGCTGATGACCCATGTCGGGGAGGTGTGGGATAGCAACTGGCTAATGAGGAGTGGAGGATCCAATGTCCGTGGGCGGAGGGAGGGAGTCACAAAGTGCTCAGTGAGATTTTGGCGCCCTTGTAAAGTGGTGCCTGAGCACTCTGGTGCCGGGCTTGCCAACATGTTTAGACACTGCCCCCCACACCCCCCCTCCCCCCCCTCCCTCCCCCCCCCCCCCCCCGCCCCCCCCCCAACCCCCACCCCCTGCCCCCACAAGAAATGTGTTCATACATTTTCAATGGCCAGAAGAATTTCGAAGACAGGGTCTCCCATTTCCAACCCTGCACACCTCCACCCCCAACCCCCACCCCCAACTCCGAGTGCCCTGCAGCCATTTCACACTCAAATGAGCATTAAATAGCTAAATAGCTTCAGGCAGGACTTTCCCTCCCTTACTAGGGAGGAAGGCCTACCTTAGAGAGTTACTGGCCAATCAGAGAGACCAGCAGCTCTCTAGGCTCTGCATCAAGAGGAGTTGCAATGGACAGAAAAGGGACTTCAGGAAGATGCCTGAGCCTGAGTCGCAGGACTGGAGGGCAAGATATGGCCTTCCAGGGCGATGAGGGCAGGGAAGGTTGAGGAGGGAGGGAGGTCCAGCGGCCAATGGAGCTTGGTGCCTGCAGTCAGAAGGGAGCTTCTGATCGAGATGTCTTCCCCACTTCCCACCTGAGATCTAGGCCCGTTCTCTTTCTGGCTTCACCCATACCAGGTAAATCCTCCTGTCAGCCTACAGATTGAGGCTGGACAGGAGTTAGCCTTTAAGTGTCCATTAACTGGCCATCTAAGGGCCCCAATTGGGGTAAGGACAGGCTTCCTGTACGAGGTATTGCCCACTGCAGTGTAAGGTTGCTGTGTGGTTGGGGCGGGCGCAAACCCAGAGGGAATCCTGTTCCTTCAATTCCACACTCCCACCCCATGGAGGGCAGGGGATGGGGAGGTGAAATTTGGCAGGAGGCCCAAAAATCTGTTTCACACCAGCATGAATTTACAGCGGGATCTTCCGCTAGGGTGGATCAGGAAGCCCGCTCGCGGCCAGCATGAACCCAATCTACATTCTGCTACTGTGCCTTGAGAAGCCTCTATAATGGCACTGAAATACAACAGTAGACATTATTTAGTGAGAGTGAATATATTTGCAGATAATACTGTAACAGTATTCACCCAGGCAACTACTGTGATCAAAATGTTTTGATTTTTCTTTGCCTACCACTTCTCCTAGATGCTGCCCTCCTGCCACAGACACGAATGCATGCAGTGACCACCAGATTGAGAGATCCTTCCTGAACTAGTGCTAATACCCATGAAATATGTGTTCCTGAACTGGTGGAGGGTGCAAGTGACTTCTGTGACAACTCTAAAGGTGTGGCATTCTCCTTTCCTGTTCCCTCCTGGCTCATCTCTGGGCTAGTGCTGGGCTGAGGCCTGATAGTGAATCCTCCTCCTCCTCCTCTTCCTCCTCAGGTCTGGGATTCTTCCTGGAGGTACCTGTAAGTGGGAAAGGAGAGTGCAGATCACAGAACCAGCTGCCTCCAACATAGAGACATGTTCGACTCTCGGATTAGCATTGATTGGGTGAGTACTTACTTGGTGGATGCACAAATCTGAGCTCCCCATTGCCAATGGATGGGTATCATTCCACTCCTGTGAGCTCAGATACCGTCTCCTCCAACTGTATGTGAGAGGAATTTCTCCGACTCTTCCAGTCTTCTCACACTCCCCTTGGTTGTGTCGGATCTTTTCCTGCCCAAAGGGAACAGCTTGTTTGAGAGGAGTTGTATGGTGCATGGATTGGAGCAGCGGAATTTGATTCATTTATCATTATCCTCATTGCCCACTTCTGTAGCAGATCATCACTGGTACCGTTTGGGCAGAAGGGCTGAGGATCATCTCCCTCTAGCGCGCTGAGCACATCCACATGCAGGGGGAAGGCTCAGACAGACATGCGATTTGCGGAGATTGCTGTTTCCGCCCACTCCCCCCTCCCCCACCCAACCTCCCACCCCCCACCCCTCCTTCAGTGCAGCATTCCATGTCCGCTGAAGAGTGACAAAGGTTCAGTGGTCACTCCACCGCAGCCTGGTGTACTGAAATTGGGGCTGGACATTGTGTTGCCACTGGGCCTTGGATCCTGACACATTGGAGTCTTTGCGGTTTATGTGATCAAGTGATGACACTTACTCTGGTGGAGCAAATCAGGTCGTTCATCCTTTCCAGCACTGTGTTGCTGAACTCTTGTATGACCCTTGGCACTGATGGCTATGAGCACCTGCGCCCCATGCAGTGTTGGCATCCCCGTTGGTATCCCGCCCATTAGGTGGATACCGTACATGGTCCAGGAGGACGCGCAGGGAGGCGTCGTTAAGTTTCAGAACTGGGTCAGTGGATGATCTTGCAGACAACTCTCTGTTTTTGGTCTCACATTGTGGATGTCCAGATACCTTTTAAATATGCCACCTGGATATGACGGCAGGATGCACACCATCAAGCCTTGGATGACAGCGCAAAACCTCCGGATGCATGATTAATTATGTTGGGGCTGGAAGATATGGCATGGTTTCCTGTTGGTCTCTGTGGTGGGATACACTCCCGGTCCCTGCTCCCATCACAGGACTTAATCCCAGAGGGGAGAATTCTGCCCTTCGTTTCGCTACTCCCCTTTGTTTTTTTCCTCCTCTTCGCTCTCCTGTTTATCTGTCAAGACCCTTCTCAGGCTTAACTTTAGTGTGCCTGAAAATGGTGAATCAAATGGCCAATCTGTGAAAATTGAACAATATTTTTCTATATTCTGGTATCTGGATGCATAAGGTTGATTTTATAAGGATTGGAGAAATTTGGTTTTATCGGTGTAGTTATTGTTCTGCAGCAACTCTGATGAGGTTAATCCTGCTGTCAATTCTTTGTATTCTATCTGTGATACTGAGTGTAAATGTCTCTCAGTTTTTCTGCACCATGTTCATTTGTAGGGAAGACAGAACCCTGCATTCTGAACACTCAAGCAGTGAATATTACTTACCAATGTTGATGACATTTTTGAAGGTAATATAAAGGCATCTGCTGTGATGCAACTACAAATAGAGACAATTTCAATGAAAAGATTAGGAGCTTTAACTTGAACTGGAGAACCATAGTGGGATATATCTTCAAATGAGGTTATTCAATTTGGGAATAAGAATAGAAAAGCAGAATACTTTTAAAAGGGTTGAAACTTGTAAATGTTGATGCTTCGAGAGATTATCCATACAAGGAGCACAGAAAGTTAGTTTGCGGGTACAGTTAGCAAGGCAAATGGTATGTTGGCCTTTCTTTCAACAGAACGGAACAATTGTACATTCCTTCAGTGAGACCACACCTGGAGAACTGTGTACAGTTTTGGCTCCATATTTAAGAAAGGATTTACTTGTATTGGAGGCAGTTCAGCGAAGGTTCACTGGGATGAGAGGATTGTCCTATGATGAAAGGCTGTGTAAACTGGGTCTATAATCTTGAGAGTTTAAAAGAATGAGAGGCGATTTCGTTGAAACCTACATGATTCTGAAGGGGCTTGACAGCATAAACAACAACAAGGTTGTTTCCCGTGGCTGGGGATTTAGAACAAGGGGGCAGGATCTCAGTATAACGGGACAACCATTTGGGATTGAGATGAGAAGAGAGTTCTACAAAGGCCTGTGAATATTTGGAATTCTCTACCCCAGAGGGTTGTGGATACCTCTTCCTGAAATATATTTAAGGCTGTGATGGACAAATTTTTGTTTTCTCAGCATATCAAGGGATACAGGGCAACGGTTAGGAAATTGGGGTTGAAGCCAAAGATCAGCCATAATCTTATTGAATGGCAGAGCAGACTTGGTGGGCTGGATGGTCCACTTCTGTTCCGATTTACTATGATCCTAAACGTTGAAAAAGCGAAGCCTACTTTTAATGGTACCATTTTAAAATAAAGACTACTCATTGAATAGCAGTTTATAAATGGTGCCATGAAGAATAATATAAAATAAATTTATGCATCCAACTTATTATTAGTTTCTAACACAATTCAATCTCACTTGTTCTCACTTTGTTGGTAATCCTCTTTGTTTTCTTCACTTTCCTGCTTTTCTTTAAGCTCCTTCTGTATGCAGGGAAATGGTGGATCAAATGCTCATGATATTGAGGGTTAGGGAACAGAATTTGTGTTGGGAGTCGAAGATAGTGGTGTCAGTCCTCCCAATATTTAATTGAACAAATTTTATCTCATCTAGCACTGGCTGTCGGAAAAACTGCCTAATAAAGTAATCATAGAGTAATCATAGAATCCCTACAGTGCAGGAGGGAGCCATTTGGCCCATTGAGCCTGCACTAACAACAACCCCACCCAGCCGCATCCCCACAACCCCATGTATTTACCCTGCTAATCCTCCTGACACTAAGGGGCAATTTAGCTCAATAAAACGGGCACTCCAGGAGCTGAAAGAGCTGGTGGTTGAATTGGGTTTCATTAGCATATGTGTGAACCGCCCATGATGTTTTTTTAGATTATGCCACCAAAGTTTTCCATATGGAAGAGAAATGTCAAAAGGATAAGTCAAAGATAGAGCCTTGCAGCACTCCAGAAGTAATAGTGCCAAAGGGGGTGGGGGAACACAAAGTTTTTAGTTTATTAGTGACAGCTTACATTAACACTGCAATGAAGTTACTGTGAAAATCCCCTAGCCGCCACACTCCGGCACCTGTTCGGGTACACTGAGGGAGAATTTGGCATGGCCAATGCACCTAACCAGCACGTCTTTTTGGACTGTGTGAGGAAACCAGAGCACCTAGAGGAAACCCACGCAGACATGGGGAGAACGTGCAGACTCCACACTGACAGTAACCCCAAGCCGTGTATTGAACCCAGGTCCCTGGTGTTGAGAGGCAGCAGTGCTAACCACTATGCCACCATGCAGCCTCAAAGCCATTGCAGGAGATTGTCTGGCTCTGACTGGATGGATAAGGCAAGGCCAAGCACATTCAACTGGCCAATGTAAGAGTGACGTTGGATGAGATTGGTGTGCTCAACCTCCTGCTATTTTACAATTTATTGAATGACAGGTTGAGGTATGAGCGGGGGCAACCCCACATCCAGTGAACCGATGTATGAACAGAAACGTAACTTAGCTCCCGACCATCGGTAACTGTGGGTACACCTAGGCGCTCGACTGAGATCATAGCTTGAACCTTTAAAGGTTTAGAAGAGTTATTTTTTATCCTTTTAAAGCAGTCCCCTTACAAAGAGGATAAAGGGGGGCAAATATGAATTACTTCCATGAGAAGACCTAGAGTCCTGCAAGTAGGTTTTCAGATTCCTCCAGCATCTGCAGTATTTTGCCTTTAGATTTTCAGCTGGATATTCAATGTATTGAAGATGATTAATGTAGATGCGAATATCAAGAGGAAAGATAATGTAAGTCTTGCTGAAAAGTGGAATGTCATTCTGTGGAAGCCAAATAGTTGGCATTGAACAGTGTGAGGGGATATTTTAACTTCCTGTGCCCAGCAGGAAATGGTGGAGAAAACAAATGATTGCGGATGCTGGAATCTGAAACAAAAACAGAAAATGCTGGAAAATCTCAGCAGATCTGACAGCATCTGTGGAGAGAGAAAAGAGGCAACATTACCAGTCTGGATGATCATTCATCAAGAAATGGTGGTATGGAATTTAAAAACTAAGCAGTGGGTCCTTCATTATTTTTCTTCAGAAATTCCATCGTGGGTGGCCAGCTGTATATTAACTAAACCCAATTAGTAAAATGGAATGGCTCTCCGATGGCAGTTCCTAGGCAGGTGGTCTGCTGGTTTTCCGTCTTTGAGTTACAAGTTTCATCTGATATCCTGGACTTTTAGTACTCAAGGAAAAAATTCCCTTGAATTTTACCTGGAGATGTTTTGTTAACAGGCAGAATTCAAGATGACAAGCAAAAGGCTGAAAAGAGATCTCTTTTTCTGTTAAAGTCAGTCACCTCCCTCAGTGGATTTTTTTTTAATTCATGGGCATCGCTGGCTGGGTCAGCGTTTATTGTCCATCTCTAATTTCCCTGCCCGGAAGGCATTTTTAAGAGTCAACCATGTTGCTGTGGCTCTGGAGTCACCGGAAGGCCAGACCAGGTAAGGATGACAGATTTCCTTCCCTAAAAGGGACATTAGTGAACAGATGGGTTTTCATGACAATCATGGCCATCCTCAGATTTTAATAGGTGGGTGTGGTTCACAGCACCATGTTGAGGGGCGTGGCCTAACCACACCGGCAAAGCTAGCTCCACAGAGATCAGGGCGCCGTTTTTAAAGGGCGCTCTATTCAGAGCAATCATAACCTTGGCCCACCCTACCATGGAGGTCTCAGGGCCTCTCACCCACCCCCTCCCACAATCAAAGTGGCAACTCTCTCCACCCGCCCCATGCCAAACGTCGCTGGCATCAGATCCCTCCCCCCCTCAAACAGTCAATGCCAGCATCTCCACAGCTCCGACATCTGCTCCCTCCTACCACTACAAATAAATGAGTCCCCCCCCAATGAGGCTCTTACTAGTGTCTGCCCCCTGGTATAGGTTGGCACCACCAGGTTGACACTGCTAGTTTGGCATGAGCATGGTGCCAACCTGTGCCAGGGCAGTGCCAGGTAGCATTGCAAGGGCACTGCCTACCCATATCCCTCTACCCTGGGAGCTATACTCAACTTTGCGCCCCCGGAAGATCCCGATGACATCTGGGTGAACCTGTTGTAAACCTCGCCGACATGATGTCATGTCAGCAAGGTTTGAAAATACGGCTGGGGGGGACTAGAATGACGAATTATATTATATTAATTATATTAAAATGTATTTAAATGTATTGTAATCATGTTCATGTCCATAATGGACAGTGTGGTGTGGTAAAAATCAGCGATCACAACCTAGCAGGCATGACTGGTGATTTCTGGACTTTGTCCCACCATCAGTCTCATGCACAGAGAGTGCAGGTTCAAAATCAGCCCCTTATTATCATACTTTTAAATGCGGATCATCATGTATAAATGTAGCTACCTTTTGGATTTTATTGCACTGCTTTATCTCCTAAGATAATTTGTTGTGTAGTGCACAGAGTCACATTAGGAACAATAATACCAAATGGATAAAGCTTTTTAAACTCCTGATATACTTTCATTGCACAAAGTATAATCACAGCTGGGCAGTTTCTCTAAAGCTATCCTCACGGGGCAGACAAATGAATAGTTTGCTTTTTAACAATGTGAGTTTTCAATGTAGTGTTGCAAACAGCTTGCTCTTCTGTTAAACAGGTTTTATATTTTATATTGGCAAGAATTTTTAAATTAACTTTTGACATTGTGGGAGGCAATTATAATGTAACCAGAAACACAGTTCCATCAGGCTCCTTCAGTATTGAATAAACATTGTGGTTTTTGAACTCACTGCCCTTTTATACAAGTCATTTAATGCGTGCTCTCCTGGTACTGTCAGGAAGCTGGGATGCAAAATGATTGACTTTAAGCTTAAAACAATTAAAACAATAAAACGGAATTGCTTGTGCCTATTAAAACCCGCTGAGCTCAGCAGTTGAAAACAGTAGGTTTAAATGTGAAAATTAAAACCATTGATTTTATTCTGTTTATATATGTGATATTAGGGGGGGTCCCAATCCATTATTGCTCTTGCTGGACAGTAAGCCCCTGAGGTAGGCAGTGAAAGCTTGTCAGATCGGCTGTTACTACAGAAGCCAATGAAAAATATTCTGAAGGTCACAGATGTCGATTGATCAGAAAAGAGTTATTTTTCAAAATTGCGCAACACATCGCAACTTTATTAATGTTTTATTGTGCGAAACAATAAAACAAAAAAGAACGCCGATAAACTTGCCACTAATGACAGCCAGATAATAATTTGTATGCAAAATGTTGAGGCTGAAGTTGGTAACTGTGAGATCAATATGAAAAATACAGCATGTATTTAAAATGTCATGACTACATTATTTGATTAGTCTGTGATACCCGCGGGCAGCCGAGAATTTACTTCATCATTTTTGCTTTTGAAATGTTTTGAGTCACTGTCTTGCTTTTCCTCATTTGCTAGTACTTATGGAATATTCAATCATGTTTATAATGGATAAGTATAACATATTTTAACCTCACTTTCTGTAGATCTTTGAAACCATGTGGGACAAGGTTAAAGTGTTTTATTTGAATTTCAAATTCTTAAGTTAATTGAAAAGTTAAGCTGTTCCTGTTTCTGTTGAACTGCAACAAGAGGAATATCTGGCATATCTTAAGACCATAAGACGTAGGAGCAGAAGTAGGCCATTCAGCCCATCGAGTCTGTGCCGTTTTTCAATGAGAACATGACTGATTTGATATGATAATCCTCAGCTCCACTTCCCCGTCTTATCCCCACAACCGTTTGATTCCCTTACTGATTAAATATCTATTTATCTCAGCCCTTGTGGTGAACCATCGTTGGTTCACCACTGGGGTTGTTATTGTTGTTGTTATGGGGGTTGTACTATGTTGTTGGGATAGGGTGTTTACCTGTCCCAAGTGTTATCATGGCACACTCCAGTGGGGTCCCGCCTCCGGTGGCAGGGTATAAGACCCCCTGCTCCGGCAGGACCCCTTCAGTCTGAACGGGTGAATTTGTGTTAGTAGTTTCATTGTTAATGTATTAAAGCCTTCAGTTCTAAAGCCTTGTTTCCGGGTGCTCATTGAGGTGCATCAATTTAATACATTAACTGAGAATATGGAACAGATCCTAAAACCGGATCGTCTGACACTGGACCCACGTGCGGTCGGTGCAGCTAACACGTTCGAACATTGGTGGAAGTGCTTCGAGGACTACCTGGCAGCCTCGGTAGCTATCACTACAGACACTGATAGACTCCAGGTCCTCCACGCAAGGGTAAGCGACACGATTTACCTAGCCATTCGTGCAGCTTCCACTTACCAGGGTGCCGTCGAGCTCCTAAAGAATAGGTACATTACGCCACCCAACGAGATTCACGCTCGTTATCTCCTCGCTACACGACGTCGGCAGTCGGGCGAGACCATAGAAGACTACGCCAATGAACTCCTGCAGCTTGCCAGGGGTTGTGACTGTAAGGATGTCTCCGCCGAGCAGTACATGCAAGACCTCGCCCGAGACGCGTTCGTAGCAGGGGTAGGGTCCTCGTACATCAGACTTAAATTATTAGAAAAGGGGAAACTCAACTTGACCCAGGCAATGGGGATGGCCGTGAGGTTGGAGGCGGCGTCGAAGAGCTTGGCGCTGTACCCCGAGGACCACGTGCAGTCAACGTGGTTGGAGCAAGCTCTGCTCCCTCCTCGCCCCGCGAACCCGCGCTCCCAGATCGATTCGACGACGGCGGCAGCTCCAGGGGGCCAGCGATGCTATTTTTGCGGTGGGGCTAAGCATCCACGGCAGCAGTGTCCGGCAAGAACGGCAATCTGAACCAGTGCGGTAAAAAAGGCCACTACAGCAAAGTCTGCAGGTCCAAACGTAAAAACGGCAGTGCAGCTTGTAACCCTCCAGAACGGAGACAATCTCCTTCGGCGTCGCAGTACCCACGAGGTCCGACCACGTGCGATCTCAGGACGGCGCCATCATGGCAAACAGAGGAGGAGGAAGACCACCAGGAGTCGCTGCGCTTGGAGCCCTCGGCCACATGCGATTCATGGGGGCGGCCATCATGGTCCACGACGACTAGGAGCGACCAGCAGGGGTCCTCAGCATCCACATCGGCAGCATGCAGCAGCGACCAGCAGGGGTCCTCAGCATCCACATCGGCAGCATGCAGTGACGCCCAGGGGCCAACGGTGGCGTCGATCTCTCTGGATCAGACCAGGCATTTCAGACTGGAACATTCTATGATGGAGGTAAAGGTTAGTGGCAGAACTGTAAATTGTCTGTTTGACAGTGGGAGCACCGAAAGTTTCATACACCCTGAAACTGCTAAAAGGTGTGGACTCCGGGTTCTCCCTGCCAAGCAGACCATTTCCATGGCATCACAGTCCCGGTCTGTACCGATCCAAGGACAATGTATGGTAACTCTTGAGGTACAGGGCACAGTTTACGAGCAATACAGGCTCCTTGTGTTACCTCACCTTTGCGCGCCAATTCTCCTCGGACTAAATTTTATGGTCCACATGAAGAGTGTGATCCTACAGTACGGTGGGCCACTCCCTTCACTGGCCGTAGGGAGCCAGCCGCAGCCTCCAAATTGCCCAAAACGCCCCGCGTGCAATCTATCCACCCTGAAGATCACGACACCATCCCTTTTTAAAAATCTGGTACCTGGCTGCAAGCCCATCGCTACTAAAAGTAGGCGTTACAGCGCTGAGGACCGGATCTTTATTAGATCTGAGGTTCAGCGGCTCCTCAAGGAAGGGATCATACAGGCCAGTGCTAGTCCGTGGAGAGCGCAGGTCGTGGTAGTCAAAAGCGGGAACAAACCTCGGATGGTCATCGACTATAGTCAGACCATTAATAGATACACGCAGCTGGATGCGTATCCTCTCCCGCGCATTTCTGATATGGTCAATCAGATTGCGCAGTACCGAGTGTTTTCTACCATAGACCTTAAGTCCGCCTACCATCAACTCCCCATCCGCCCAGAGGACCGACAATATACGGCTTTTGAGGCGGATGGTCGTCTATACCAATTCCTCAGGGTTCCATTTGGTGTCACCAATGGGGTCTCGGTCTTCCAGCGTGCTATGGACCGAATGGTGGACCAGAACGGGTTGCGGGCTACCTTCCCGTACCTGGATAACGTCACCATCTGCGGCCATGACCAGCAGGACCACGACACGAATCTCCAACACTTTCTACGCACTGCATCTCGCCTGAATCTGACCTATAACAGGGAGAAGTGCGTATTCCGTACGCGTAGGTTAGCCATCCTCGGATACGTGGTGGAAAACGGGGTCATTGGCCCTGATCCAGACCGTATGCGCCCACTCACTGAACTTCCCTTGCCCGCTAGCACGAAAGCACTGAGGAGATGCCTCGGGTTCTTTTCGTATTATGCACAGTGGGTCCCCAACTACGCGGACAAAGCTCGTCCGCTCATTAAGTCCACGACCTTCCCACTTACGCCGGAGGCCCAATTGGCCTTCAAGGTTTTGAAAAGCGACATCTCGAAAGCCACGATGCACGCGGTGGATGAATCCATCCCTTTCCAGGTGGAGAGTGATGCATCGGACTTCGCCCTAGCCGCCACACTAAACCAGGCAGGCAGGCCCGTCGCGTTTTTTTCCCGCACCCTTCAAGGCCCAGAGATTCGGCACTCAGCGGTGGAAAAGGAGGCTCAGGCCATTGTGGAGGCAGTCAGACACTGGCGCCATTACCTGGCAGGTAAGCGGTTCACCCTGATCACGGATCAACGATCCGTGGCGTTTATGTTCAGTAACACGCAGAGGGGCAAGATCAAGAACGATAAGATCTTGCGGTGGAGAATTGAGCTCTCCACCTATAATTACGATATTATGTATCGTCCAGGGAAGCTCAATGAGCCCTCGGATGCCCTCTCGCGCGGAACATGCGCCATCATGCAGGAGGACCGCTTGAAGGCTCTCCACAATGATCTGTGTCATCCTGGAGTCACCAGACTCTACCACTTCATAAAAGCCCGCAACCTACCCTACTCGGTGGAGGAGGTCAGGTCAGTTACTAGAAGTTGTCGGATTTGCGCAGAATGCAAACCACACTTTTATCGACCAGACTGGGCACATTTGGTCAAGGCCACTCGCCCTTTTGAGAGGCTGAGTGTAGATTTTAAGGGCCCCCTTCCCTCAACGGATCGGAATGTCTATTTTCTTAACATAATAGACGAATTTTCCCGGTTTCCGTTTGTTTTCCCCTGTGCGGACACGTCGACTGCCACCGTCATCAAGGCATTCAGTGAGCTTTTTACCCTGTTCGGGTACCCCTGCTATATTCATAGCGACAGGGGCTCGTCGTTCATGAGCAACGACTTGAGGCAATTCCTGCTCTCATTCGGGATTGCCTCTAGTAGAACCACGAGCTACAACCCTAGGGGTAACGGACAGGTGGAAAGGGAGAATGCTACAGTCTGGAAGGCTGTCCTACTGGCACTGAAATCCAAGGGCCTTCCAGTCTCCCGGTGGCAGGAGGTCCTTCCAACTGCGCTCCATTCTATCCGCTCCCTCCTGTGTACGGCAACCAATGCTACTCCCCACGAGAGGATGTTCTCATTCCCTCGGAAGTCGTCCTCGGGGACCTCATTGCCAGCCTGGTTGACGTACCCAGGACCCGTCCTTCTGCGGCGCCATGTGAGGGCTCGCAAGTCCGACCCCTTGGTCGAACCGGTCCAACTCCTCCACGCCAACCCTCAGTATGCCTATGTGGCATATCCTGACGGGCGAGAGGACACTGTCTCCATTAGAGACCTGGCGCCCGCAGGGGACGTATCAACTCCTGTCGCTCCTATTCCCCCAGTCACAGATCCACTACTCCTCATTACTTCCCCAGACGTGGCGCGGTCAGCACCGGGACCAGTGCATAACACTTTTACTCCCATGTACAGCTTGCCTGAGACTCGGAGATCGGCGCCACCATCATCACCACCACCACCACCACCAAACGTTCCAGGATCCCCTACACCATCGCCTCATCAGGGCCGGCCGGCCCGGGAGTCTTTGAGGGGACAGCCAGATGTTGCTTTGAGAGAGCCACCGCAAGCACCTGCTCCGGTTTCGCAACCGGTGTTGAGAAGATCGCAGCGTCGGTGTGGTCCTCCAGACCGTCTGGACTTGTGAATCCTGTTATTTTTTTTGTCATTGTCTGTTTTCATCCACCCCGCCACCTTTGGTTCCTAAAGGAGGGGTGAATGTGGTGAACCATCGTTGGTTCACCACTGGGGTTGTTATTGTTGTTGTTATGGGGGTTGTACTATGTTGTTGGGATAGGGTGTTTACCTGTCCCAAGTGTTATCATGGCACACTCCAGTGGGGTCCCGCCTCCGGTGGCAGGGTATAAGACCCCCTGCTCCGGCAGGACCCCTTCAGTCTGAACGGGTGAATTTGTGTTAGTAGTTTCATTGTTAATGTATTAAAGCCTTCAGTTCTAAAGCCTTGTTTCCGGGTGCTCATTGAGGTGCATCAGCCCTGAACATACTTAGCGACCCAGCCTCTACAACTCTCGGCGGGAGAGAGATTCACCACCCTCTGGGAGAAGAAATTCCTCCTCATCTCCATTTTAAATGGGTGACCCCTTACTCTAAGATTATGCCCTCTGGTCCTACGCTCTGCCACAGGGGAAGCAACCTCTCAGCATCTACTCTGTCAATCTCCTGAGAATCCTCTATGTCTCAATAAGGTCGCCTCTCATTCTTCGAAATTCCAGTGAGTACAAGCCCAACCTATTCAAACTGTCCTTATGAGAAAATCCTTCCATACCTGAAATCAACCTATGAACCTTCTCTGGACTGCCTCCAATGCTAATATATTTTTCCTTAGATCAGGGGACCAAACCGTTCAAAGTATTCCAGCAGTCTTTCTCTGTTTAAGTAGCTTAAGTTTAACCAAGTCCACCAAATCCATGCGACAAATGAAGTCCACACCTTAGATTTTCATTAAGGTAGAGCAGAAAGAGTGAACACCTGTGTTTTACGGGAGAAGTTTTTGTGTGTGTATAAATTACTATTTTCTTTTTGCTTCCTCTTTCTAGGTTTTCATATACCATATGGGGGAGATTCTCCCCCAAAAATTCTAAGTGCTGAATTCGCATGCAAACTAGAGTAGCTCCCACCGATTTTTTTAGCGTGATTTTCAAAATGAATCTCCCACACTCTGCAGAGTGTCCTAGTGAGATCCACACTGAAAATCAATGGGTGGGGCCTATTCCTGCTGGAGAGGCCGGCAGTATGGCACTGAATGGGCCACTGCGTATGTGCCAATCCCCGTGCTGCATGAGCAGTAGTCCCACACTGCTGGCCTCCTGATCGCTGGTCAGCTCCATGACCCCGCATCGTTATCCCTCCGACACCCCACCCCTCAATCGCTGGCCTCCTGGACCTCTCCAGGCCAGCCCTGTATCTCCCCCTCACCACCCCCCACCCTCCTCCGTCCCCTCCCCCCACACCTCCCCACCCAGATGGCCAGCTCTGATCACCCTCTTCCCTCCCACTGCCACTGATCCCTATACTGAATGGCAGAGGGACGTCCCCCACCCCCATTGATTGCCCCCCCCCCCCGCTTATAGTCCATACGCCGGTAGGCCCCACGCTCTCTGGCCACTCTCCCTTGGCATTGCCTGATGCATGGTGGGCAGTGCCAAGGTGCCCCTTGGACATTGCCAGTTTGCCCTCAGGGGGCCAGGCTGGCACTGCCCAGAGGGCACCCCCTTACACCCGACCTTCTGGGGGGTCCCCCATAGCTTCTGTTCCCTCCAGCGGGGTCGGCCGCCAGTTCCCCGTTTGTGGGGAGCTGTTGTAAACCCTGCTGGAGTGAACCATTCCTGGTGGTAGTAGTGGTGAGGTGGGGGGGGGGGGGGGGGGCACAGGGGAAGGGGGAGGGAGGGAAGGGGGGAGGGGGTGAGACATTAGTGGGCCTAGCGACTTCAGTCCCAAGCCCGATAATGAAATGTAAACTGAGATTTAAATATTTAAATCAGCTCTGCACCGATTTCTAGTGCGGAGCTGATTACTCCAAAAATCTTGGTCTGGGAGGTGCGTGAAGGCTGTGGCATCCAGCGGGGAGCCCGCTAAACGGATCTAGGGAGGCCAGGGGCGGGAGGTGAGGGAGGGTGACGGCTACCTGCCTGCAAGTGGTGGATAGCCAATTAAGTCATCTACAGGCTTATTAAGGTCACTCTGCCAACTAATGCCAAATGGAATCTTCTAAGTCTTCCAGTCAACATTCAGGCCACCCACTGAGGTTGAAACACACCGAGGGATGGAGACATCCTTCCAACACTTGATTAAGGAATGCCTGCACCATCCTGCAAGGACCCCCTCCATGACCCCCACCCCCCATATGACTGCTTCCACTGCACTGCCGGAGCTAAAGCCCCTCCATGATGATGGCCTGGCAGCTGTGGTTTCCTTGTATTTACAAAACAGTAAAAGATCTTCAGAGGGTGCCAACACCGTGAGATACGCTCTCTTTCTACAGTTTCCGAATCTGACCGTGAGGTTCCGGACCTTTCAGTGTTGGAAGGCCTCCTATTGGTCCTCCAACCTCGGGAATCTGCCCAGTATCCTTAATGAGATGGTAATCCCACAGGGAGCCACTTCATTGGTCACTGTCTCCAAAATCACTTCCAGGATTCTGGTCATGGCATTCCTGGCTTGGGATCGTGGCCCTGGAGCAAAACTCCGGCCCCGTATTAATCTCTTCAGATAAAACAGATTAAAGAGATCATAGAACCCCTACAGTGCAGAAGGAGGCCATTCGGCCCATCAAGCCTGCACCGACAACAATCCCACCCAGGCCCTATCCCTGTAACCCCGTGTATTTACCCTGCTAGACCCTCTCAAACTCAGGGGCAATTTAGCATGGCCAATCAACCTAACCCGCACATCTTTTTTTTTTGGACTGTGGGAGGAAACTGTAGCACCCAAAAGAAACCCACGCAGACACGGGGAGAACGTGTAAACTCCACACAGACAGTGACCAGAGGTTGGAATTGAACCCGGGTCCCTGGCGGTGTGAGGCAGCAGTGCTAACCACTGCACCACTGTGGCCCCCACAATTAATCAGTACCTTAAGCAATGTAAGAAAAGCTGTCTACACAGCTTAAATGTGAACCTACACATTGTCAATATCTAAATGAATGTGCATCTAAATGTTTTGTTTTGACGGACAAGAGGCCAAGCTGCCCCTGCGTCAGATTTACTTTTTATTTTCAGTTCAGGTGTTATAAAATTGAATCATGTAACTTCACACAATCATATGTACCCTTTGCCCTTCTGGGATTTCAATTGGTACTTTAATTTGTACAGCAGATGTTGTAGGTTCGTTTATTGGAGGCAGTTTTCTGTGTCCCAGCATCATTTTCTCCTGAAAAGACTCTGTCTAAATGTGTTTTATGTTAACATTATCACAGGGGGAAGCAAGTCCCCTTGGAGAGCGAAACACGAATTTCAGAAATTTGCACAGTACTTACGTTTTCTTACGTGTCACGACTACCACTTTCAGCAATTTTAATTCCACTGGGGACTGTAGAATGCCACCATTATTTTAAATAATTTGAGCAATTATGCTGCAGTTTACTGTTGCTGACAGTTTCATGCTGTGCACTTTAATCATGCCAGGTGTGTTTTTATTGTTTTATTGTGAAAAGAGGCTTTCAGTCACTTTTACAATGTCTTCTGCACAACAGTAATTTTGTGCTTAGCTGATCATTCACGTATATAATGCACAACATAAGTAAACACTGCTTTTTGTGTCTATCTAGATCTAGGAGGTGATTGCAATATTGGAGATCAGCTCAGCAGTATTAAGGTAAAAGCTGAAAACATTCATTAGTATTGTAAGTTTCAAAGTCAGATTGTAGTGAAGGGTAAGTGCCCAATACCAACCCAATCAATATTTTCCCTTTCATATCCAAGCAGAGCAGCTGCATGTTTCAATGCCTTTATTTCTATTTCCGAATTCCAGCCTTGGAACTTCTTTTTTCCTTTTGAATTCATCTGTTTTTGTTCAGTACACAGGCTTCATGCACAAGGTACTGTGCTTGCGCCCATCAAATATATATATTTGGATCTGAATTGTGCCTTGAAGCATGAGTAGGAAACTGGTATGATTTTTGAAATTTTAATCAGATGCCTGAGATTGTATTATAGTGCGTAGTTCACTCCACTCAGCAGCGCTAATACATGCTGAGTGTGTTCAAATCCAGTGAGGCGTTTAATTATCGCAGGCAGAGCTTCCCCCCCAAAAAACTGTCCTACTGGCGAGAATACCGGTGCGATCCACACTAGACCATCAGGCACACTCCGGACCTCAATCGTCCCATACTCAATTCATTTTTTTGGAGAGTGATGAGTTGTGCGCTGGAACTGGGAGGGGGTTGGGGGGGTGCGGCTAGGGCGGGGAGGTGGAGGGTGTGAGGGGAAGGTGGGGAGGCATCTAAACATGCGAGTGAGTCCGGCTGCAGAGTGCTCGGGCACCATTTTGCAAGGACACCCTGTTCTCACACTGCATTGGGACACTCCTCCCCACTCCCTCCCTTCCCCCTTTGGTGGCATGTTCCCCGAGCCCCTCCTCGGCCCGGGCCGCTGGTGTCGAGGCATTGGGGCCCTCCCGATGGGTCCACCTGCCTGACCCTCGACATGCCCCCATCATGACCCCCTTCATGCCCCACCTCTGCATGATCCCCTCCGTCACAGATGTCCCCATCATAGACCCTACTCAGGTCCTGCCCCTACTCAGGCCCTACTCCCTTGGCACTGCCCCGGCACACTGACAGTGCACAACTGACAATGCCAGGATGCCCGCTGACCACTGCAGGGCTGCCTGGTGGGCATTGCTGGGGTACCTGGTGGGCAATGCCAGCGTGCCAGATGTGCAATGCCAGGTGGGTATTGCCTGATGGGCATTGCCTGGCCATGTCCCTGACCACGCGGGGCTTTACTGCCCTCTGTGCACCCCCCACCCCCTGACGTGTCCATCATGCCTGGTTTCCGCTAGTAGAGACCCTCAGTAGTGATTCTCGCCATTCTCGAGCTGCACCTAAAGGTCAGAAGATCCCGGGAGCTGGGTGTTGAACAGGCTATGTATAATGAAATACTAATCGGCCTCGCACCAGTTTCAGTTTACACCATTAGAAAGGGACCAGGACGATTGCAAATTGTTTGATGCTGGGCACGAAACCAATTTTTAGGCCCGCACACTATTTTCCAGGATCAGCACGATCTGTACCAGGCGATAATAGACATTAGCAAAATCTAAGCACTTTATAAGGATAATGTGAACCCTGAGATCAGATTATTGCCTTTGGTTGAAATTATACTTATTTGTATGTTAGTATTTTGACAAAGGAAGTATCCTATTTTCTCTCTATAATTTGTTCTTTTACAGTGGGTAACATGAGAAAGAATGCCTTTATTGCCCCACCTCTAGTTGCCCTTTGATGATGGCAATGGATCTTGTCCTTGAACTGTTACAATACTTAGGTTGATTGCGCTCACATTGATGTTCAGCCTGGAGGACCAGAAGTGATGAAGGAATGGGCGGCCTATCTCCATCCTGGGATAGAAATATAGAAACATAGAAAATAGGTGCAGGAGTAGGCCATTCTGCCCTTCGAGCCTGCACCACCATTGAGTATGGTCATGGCTGATCATGCACTTTCAGTATCCCACTCCCACTTTCTCTCCATATCCCTTGATCTCTTTAGCCGCAAGGGCCACGTCCAGCTCCCTCTTTAACATATCTAATGAATTGGCCCCAACAGCTTTCTGTTGTAGAGAATTCCACAGGTTCACAACTCTCTGAGTGAAGAAGTTCTTCCTCATCTCAGTCCTGAATGGCTTATCCCTTATTCTTAGACTGTGACCTCGAGTTCTGGACTTCCCAAACAAGTGAGATTTGGGGGGGAGGGAAGGGGTGGAGAGGGTGGTAAATCTAAAGGTTGCATGGTTATCCCAATTGGTGGCTGAGTTTAAAAGGAAAGGGTTAGGGGATAGAACCTTAAAGCAAGAACGAGTCAATTCAGGTGAGAAGTTAACAAACACTTCTTTGTGTAAAGGATTGTAGAAATGTGAACTCTCTTCCACAAAAAGCAATCGATGCTAGCTGAATTGATAACGTTAAATCTGAGATTGATGGACTTTTGCGAGCCAAAAGTAGTAAAGGATTTGGAGCCAAGCTGGGTGGATGGGATTACTCATAATCTCTCTGCATGATGCACTAGGCTCAAGAGACTGCTTTGTCTTCTCCCATGATATTGTCTATCATTAGCTGCATTTCAGAATAATATAGTCAATATGAGAAAGTGATTATCTCCTATTATAATTTTAGGCAGCACTGTGAAGTCTGCTATTTTCATGCAACAATTTCAATGATTACTTGGTGAAATCATCATAGAAATCATAGAAACCCTACAGTGCAGAAGGAGGCCATTCAGCCCATCGAGTCTGCACCGACCACAATCCCACCCAGGCCCTACCCCCACATACTTACCCGCTAATCCCGCTAACCTACGCATCTCAGGACTCTAAGGGGCAATTTTTAAACTGGCCAATCAACCTAACCCGCACATCTTTGGACTGTGGGAGGAAACCGGAGCACCCGGAGGAAACCCACGCAGACACGAGGAGAATGTGCAAACTCCACACGAGGAGAATGTGCAACTCCCATTAAAGTTAAGTTGCACAGGCACGCTAACATCCCACAACATCAGGCAGGAAAACATCAATTGCTTCATCTAACCTGTCCCAAAAAGCCTTATGCAAAGTTGGTGTGCACTCTATCGCGGAAGAAGGTGAAGAGATACAGCATGTTTTAGGACACAAGTTGCTGTGATATAGCATCAAATGTTGTTCTAGACATTTTGCTGCAGTGCTTGTGGGAAGTGACATACCTTGAGAACTGGTTAGAAATCTGTGAAAGTGAAACATGTTGCCCTTTTAGTTTAGAGCATCACAAATTATTTATTGCATTATCAGCTCCTTTTTAAAAATTATAAAGTTAAGTTGCACAGGCACGCTAACATCCCACAACATCAGGCAGGAAAACATCAATTGCTTCATCTAACCTGTCCCAAAAAGCCTTATGCAAAACCGTTAAGATTCCGTGAATCAAGTTTTTATGAAGTTTCATTTTTTTTGATAAACTGTGGATCCAACTTGATTTTGAGATCATGAGGTTTTTAAAAAGTTATAAGAATATTGCAATGCTAAATAATTCAATTAATTTCTTAAATCAATTCAAACTTTATGGGCGGCATGGTGGTACCGTGGTTAGCACTGCTGCCTCAGGGACCCGGGTTCAATTCCGGCCTCGGGTGACTGTCTGTGTGGAGTTTCCACATTCTCCCCGTGTCTGCCTGGGGTTCCTCCGGGTGCTCCAGTTTCCTCCCACAGTCCAAAATGTGCAAGTTAAGTTGATTGGCCGTGCTAAATTGACCATAGTGTCAGGGGGATTAGCAGGGTAAATATGTGGGGTTTCGAGAATAGGGCCTGGGTGGGATTGTGGTCAGTGCAGACTTGATGGGCTGAATGGCCTTCTTCTGCACTGTAGGGATTCTATGATTTAACCATGACAAACCATCAGCTTTGACAAAGTGTCATCCAGATTCAAAACGTTGGCTCTATTCTCTCTCCACAGATGCTGTCAGACCTGTTGAGTTTCTCCAGCATTTTCTGCTTTTGTTTCAGATTCCAGCATCCGCAGTATTTTGCCGCTATCAAACTTTAACCACGTAGCATTGTGTGACTTTTTCTTAATCGGACAAAAAAATACTAATTTCCCACTAATGTATGTTTAGGCTCTGAATTGGCTGTGGTTTTATAACTAAAATGCACCATTTAAAGATAATTGGCTTTCTTTAAAATTTTCAAGCCAATTATCTGTAACAGGACATAACAAAGGCTAAACAAATAGAATACATTAATTTCTTTTTACATTTATGAATTAGCATTTCAAGTTGTTTAGCTTTTATTGGAAGTGCATGCACCCTTTTATCTATGATATTTTCTTTAATGTTAAAGAAGTCCAAATTTTTAGAAGTTATGCAAAATCCTGCACCTCCCTTCCAAAAAGCTCTATGAGTGTCTGTATGCCAGATGGACTGCAGCATTTCAAGAAGGCAACTCACCACCAGCTTCTCCAGGGCAATTAGGGAAGGGCAATAAATGCTGGCCTAGCCAGTGATGCCCCCATTCCATGAAATAATTTTTTAAAAGTCTGCAGCACTCCTACTTTGCTTTGCAGATTGTTCCAGATCACCATTACCATCTTTTGTGTGAAGAATGCTCCACAGGGTTCTGTTCTAAATTTATTCTTCCCATTCATCTTATTATTCTGAGTTTACCTTATTAAATGCAAGTACATCACATAGCACCATAGGAACAGGAATAGGCCATTCAGCCCATTGGACCTGCTCCGCCATTCAATATAATCATGGTTGGTCGGACACTTCAATGCCTTTTACACTCACTATCCCCATAATCCTTCATGCTCCAGTTAATCAGAAATCTCCAAGAAGAGCCTTTCCACTCACCCCTGCATAGTCACCTGGGAGTACCTCAAGGTTAGATCTTTGACCTTTTCCTTTTGACATGTGTTAGCCTTGGCAAAATGGTCACCGTTTTTCTTCTGAGTTTATCGATTCAAGGCCCACTTCAGAGGCTTGAGCATCGCAGCTGGGGAATTGGTTTAGTGAAGTGCCGTGGGATTGCTGCAAAGCTGGATGTGCCTTTTTAAAAAAAGTTTATTTATTAGTGTCACAAGTAGGCTTACATTAATACTGCAATGAAGTTGCTGTGAAAATCTCCTAGTCGCCACATTCCGGTGCCTGTTCAGGTACACTGAGGGAGACTTTAGCTTGGCCAATGCATCTAACCAGCATGTCTTTTGGACTGTGGGAGGAAACCGGAGCACCTGGAGTAAACCCACGCAAATATGGGGAGAACATGCAGACTCTGCACAATCAGTGACCCAAGCCGGGAATCGAACCTGGCGCTGTGAGGCAGCAGTGCTAACCACTGTGCCACCGTGTTTTGGAGGAGATGTCCTGTCCAAAGATCTCTGTAATATTGCTTTCGAATGCACAGGTAACTTCCTTATGTCTGCAGCTCCTTTAAATATTTTCTTTCACAGCCGCACACGCATGGCTTGCACAGAGATATTCAGGTTGCTGCACCGTTGCACAACTTAGAGGGAATATTGGTCTTGTCTGTGTATTAAGGATTTAAAAGATCTCTTACAAAAAATTGAATGATTAGGGGATTTCTGCCTGATGTCCTGGACAAGATTTAGCCCTCAACTAATATCACTAAACAGATTATCTCGTCATTTATTCCATTGATGTCTGGGAAATGCTGCTGTGCACAAATAGGCTTCTTAGCTTCCCTACATTATAGCATTATGACTGTGGGTTGGATTATACTCTGAGGGCAGACTCCCGCACCCCAACATAATGTCGGGGGCGAGCCCACCTCTGCTTGAACCTCCAGTTCATCATTCTTTAGTTTTTAGTCAACAAGACTATAATTTATTACGAGGCAACATTTCCACCCCTCACCAGAAAGAGGTCCCACCTCATAGAGCTGCCACCCAAACACAGGCTGGCAGTTGTAGAGTCACAGCAGCGCCTCGGCAGCGCCTCCGGGAGCAGTGGCTATTGTCAATATTGCAGTCGAGCAAAGGAGGAGGTGTTCAGTGGTGGTCCTGGACTTCCAGGGATCTCAGGCATGCCAAATTATGGGGCGGTGGGTTAGAATTTTGAACAGAGTAGGGCAAGGATGGCCATGGGGAGGGAAAACTCTTGGGGGAGGGGGGAAGAGAGGAGCCAGAAAGGACCAGTTTAATCTGAGTGGCAGTGGGATGAGGCCCTTAACTTGACTTGATTTGATTTGATTTTGATTTGATTTATTATTGTCACATGTATTAACATACAGTGAAAAGTATTGTTTCTTGCGTGCTATACAAACAAAGCATACCATTCATAGAGAAGGAAACAAGAGAGTGCAGAATGTAGTGTTACAGTCATAGCTAGGGTGCAGAGAAAGATCAACGTAATGCAAGGTAAGTCCATTCAGAAGTCTGACAGCAGCAGGGGAGAAGCTGTTTTTGAGTTGATTGGCACATGACCTCAGACTTTTGTATCTTTTTCCCGACGGAAGAAGATGGAAGAGAGAATGTCCGGGGTGCGTGGGGTCCTTAATTATGCTGGCTGTTTTGCCGAGGCACCGGGAAGTGAAGACAGAGTCAATGGATGGGAGGCTGGTTTGCGTGATGGATTGGGCTACATTCACGACCTTTTGGAGTTCCTTGTGATCTTGGGCAGAGCAGGAGCCATACCAAGCTGAGATACAATCAGAAAGAATGCTTTCTATAGTGCATCTGTAAAAGGTGGTGTCAGTCATAGCTGACATGCCAAATTTCCTTAGTCTTCTGAGAAAGTAGAGGCATTGGTGGGCTTTCTTAACTATAGTGCCCTTAATTAATTGCCCACTTAAGGGCCTCAATTAGGGCCTAAATGGCAGCCCATCCGGCGGCTTCCTTGCTGCTCATAAAATTGCAGTGGAGGGAGGAGTGTGTGTGCTGGCAATGTCATGCCACTGATGGCACAGTGCCATATTTTACAGGTTTGTCCACCCCCATCCCATTTTCCAACCAGAGGGTGGCCTGTAAAATCCTGCTCTGTATTTCAAATGTATTTATTGATTGTGAAATGCGTGCATTGTGAGATTAGGTAAATTGCTATCAATTGCAAGTTCTTTTTCCAATACCCACAGACAGAGACCAGCTTATTCATTCTGCTCAGCATACTCTCAAATTGATGATCAACTGTTTTATTAGAATCAAGTTCTCTACTGAGTATTGGAAAAATGGTAAATTTCAACTGTTCCATTTAGTCAACCTTTTCTTTCTAAGCTACCTTTGTGACTGCTTGTAGCTATTCCCTTCCCACTATCTACACCATGCTGAGTAAGAAGTAGGGAACAAAGAATTTCCAGTTCTTTTAGCACTTTGAGTAGTTTTGTTACCTCTCGCCTTATTTATTTAATTGAGAGTAAACTAAGTGTTTCAATTTATTTTCATAGCTCAAAGACTAAATGGATGCAAACTATTCTCTTCGCACAAAATATTGCACAAATAAAGCATTGTCACATTTGACTTGTATTCGTTTTACTTTCAAAGACAGCTCAAATTTATATTAATATTTGCACAACTGCAGTGTACTATTACAGTGGTTTGAATGCCTGGGCAATGAATTTCGTTTTCTGTTTATTGTACATGTTTCTTCCAGTTCTTCCTCTTCCCTTCCACTGTATCCAGTTTGGTTTGTCATTTTGCAATGGTGAAACCTGCATCGATTTCCCCATTCAAGAAGAAATATAAATGGTGCTCCTTTAGAGATAGTAATGACACAATTAAAATTACAGTTGAGTAGTTCATAAATCCATTAGCATCTGACTACATTAACCAGTTTCATGTGGTAAATCATTTAATCTCGGGGAGTAACTAATGAGGTGCAACTAAGAAGCAATTAAAACTTCAATCAGTAAAACACAGATAAAAGGATTTTGCGATTTTTTAGTTTAGCATCAGCCTAGCAGGATGCTTAATATCCATATTATGCAGTGTCTAATTTCAAGGCCAACGGATAGACATACAACCTCGCAAGGTTTGATTCAGAAGGCAGATCTGGGACTAAACTACATAATCTGGTGGAACTGAGTAATAATAGCGAGAACATGCAATAACACAATAAATGCCCATCTATGTGATCAATGATTATTAATTTAAGAGAAAATACATTTTCAGAGCTGAGTTATGCTTTCCTTTGCTCAGTCTGATATATAGTCAACTTTAAACATGTAGAATCACTGAATAATACAGCTCAGAAGGAGGATTTTTAATCCTTTGACCTACTCTCCTGCTCTTTCCCAATAGCCCTGAAATGTGATTCTTTTCAAGTGCTTATCCAATTCCCTTTTGAAAGTTATTATTGAATCTGTTTCTGTCACCCTTTCAAGTGGTATTCCAGCTCACAACAACTTGCTGCACATTTTTTTCTTCACGTTACCGACGTTTCTTTTCCCAATCACCAATTAATCTGGTTATTGATTCTTTGACAGTGGAATCAGTATCTCCTTATTTACTCCGTGAAAATACTTCCTGATTTTGCACATCTCTATCAAATATTCCCTTAACGTTCTCTGCTCTGTGAAAGACAACCCCAGTTTCTCTAGTCTCTTTACGAAACTGACATTGCTGGCACATGCTAGTAAATCTCTTCTGCACCTTTTCTGAAGTCTTGCCTTCTTTCCTACCTTGCAGTGTTGAGATTGGAACACAGTACCTCAGCTGGGGCCAACTAGTGTGATGCAATTTTTATAGAGATTGATGACGTTTAAAAAGAAATTTAACTTCCTGAAAAACTGAAAGAATCATATGACAAGTTTTCAAGTTTTAAGACTTTTACTGCAGCACAAAAACTAAAAGCAACCTTGACTAAACACTATTTCAGTAGCCCGCTACTACTCTAAAATACAAAAATGATCCCCCATTTAATTGTTACAATGTCTGAAAAACCCCATACATTACCCTGTAGCTCTGTTTTCCTGGAACTGTTTCAAAGTGATTTATTTTCCTTTCCTAGTTGGGTAACTCCTAATCCCAGAACCAACTGTCATGGTGGGGACAAATTAGATATTCTTCTTCAAGTCAATTCTAGGCATATTGTCAATCTTTGTTCAAACCCTCAAGAACTTGATCTCTACAATTCGAGCATTAGGTTCCACCCACATCCAATGCTGCCTCTACCCAACTGCTCTCTCTCTCTCTCTTGTTCTTGGATTCTTACAGACTGACCATGTCTGTGAGTTCAGTGATATTTTAGGAAAACCTGCAACCCAATCCTATAAAGGCTTCCTATAATGAAACCGAGGTAAAAATCCGAATTAGTTATTCTCTCGACATGCAACTCCAATCTATTGTGATTTTAAGTAGACAGTTTAAAGTATAACTGTCAACAAGACCTGACACTGTTAACATTACCCTGTGACTCGGAGACAATCCAATTTTGGCACAGCTGCTTGGTGTGAATATTGTGTACCATCTTTCCAGTAAAAAACTCCTCTTTAACCTTTTACAATGAAGCCACCCAGACTTGTTGTCAGCAGAATTGAGAGCATATCACATGATCCACATCACTACCCCATCTAACCCTAAATTAAAGTTGCAGCCCTAAAACATAACAATCTTACAAACTTTATATTTGTAACAAGTCTTTTATAAAGGTGCAGCATAACTTTCTTTCTTTTGTACTCTATGGCCAGGATGTTTATGGGATTGTAACGACTCTACAATTGGGATGTGACTCACATGTAGGAAATCAGTTTTCAGAACATTTTTGCTGGAGCTTTATCCTGCAGTGTGTGAGTCATGAAATTTTAGAGCAGATGTAAATGCTCTTGAAGGGCAGATAAAGTATGTAAAATCAAGCTGTTAAGTTAGCTAAATCACCTGCTCTTTAATGTTTTAAATAACCTACTTGTGTCTGAGAGTTGAACAAAAGATAAATGGTCTAAGAGTCTCAATAGTTGTTTGTTGACATAACCCTAAGTGATATCATTATAGCATTATTAACACTTGGCTGCTTCATGCAGCTATTATTATTACAATGGGGAACTGTAAATTCACAGTTTGATTGACTGCACAGAGAGGTACTTAAAGGATTAGCTCTCTTTGATACGTGGTTATGACAACAAATATTTGTTTTTATTAGGAATTAAGTACTTGAGGATATTGAACAGTATTGGATGGGCTTTCATGAATGAGAGTCTTTTGTATATAGTGGAGTCTTTAATAGATATTTGGAACTTTCATTTAATATCTCATGGCTCATGAGGTCTGCTCATGGAGGACAAAGGGTGGTGGGTGAGAAGCATGAATTGATACTAAGTTGGCATCAGAGTTGAAAGGAGCCATGGAGATGTGTGGGGGTGAGCATGGATTGACATATATGAGACCAGAAGTGGGTTGGGGTAAGGGTGTGGGGAGGGGTGCGGGTGAAAGCTTGAGGGCCTAATGTTTCAGAAAACAGCTATGACAAAGTCTTGGAGAACCAAGGTAGGCCTTTTCATCAGCCCACCTTGACACTTGGCAGCTCCTTTAACCATCTCTAATCTGCGTCCGAACTTAAGCCTGGTTCCATCCTCCCCATCTCATCCACCCTACTTATCCATCCACCATACCTACTTACCCACCTCCCCACTTACTAACCTTACTCTCTACCTACCTCACCCACCGAGCCCCTTTCACACCCATCCACTTACCGACTCAGCCCCTCACTACATGACAAGTGGATTGCCCATGTACTTGAAATATTCTTCGCACTCAACGCTGCTATTCATTTGTTATTTATTGAGTTTCTTTGACTCAGTGGACTGAATCTCCTTCTGTGCTTATTATTGTATGCTTCCCTAACTCACTGAGTAGTACAATGCATGAATAACACAGAAATGTAATTCTATTTGAGGATTAATTTTCTCTGGCTGAAGATCATGGTCTGTTGTTTTGTTTAGTGAGTTTGGACGCAATGTTGCTGCTCCTCTGGCTTCACAAGTTTACAAAATCAGCTTGAATGAATACTTTTCTTCAGTGTTCACCAAGGAGAGGGGCCATGTTTTTGAGGAAGAGAAGGTGTTACAGGCTAATGGGCTGGAGGAAATAGATGTTCGGAGGGAGGATGTACTGGCAGGTTTGAATAAACTGAAGGTCGATAAGTCCCCTGGGCCTGATGAAATGTATCCTAGGATTCTTTGGGAGGCAAGGGATGAGATAGCAGAGCCTTTGGCTTTGATCTTTGGGTCCTCGCTGTCCACGGGGATGGTGCCAGAGGACTGGAGAGTGGCGAATGTTGTTCCTCTGTTTAAGAAAGGGAATAGAAATGACCCTGGTAATTATAGACCGGTTAGTCTTACTTCGGTGGTTGGTAAATTGATGGAAAAGGTCCTTAGGGATGGGATTTCTGACCATTTAGAAAGATGTGGATTAACCCAGGATAGTCAGCACGGATTCGTGAAGGGCAAGTTGTGCCTCACAAATTTGATAGCATTTTTTGAGGAGGTAACTAAGTGTGTTGATGAAGGTAGGGCAGTTGATGTCATATACATGGATTTTAGTAAGGCGTTTGATAAGGTCCCCCATGGTCGGCTTATGATGAAATTAAGGAGGTGTGGGATAGAGGGAAAGTTGGCCGATTGGATAGGTAACTGGCTATCTGATCAAAGGCAGAGGGTGGTGGTGGATGGAAAATTTTCGGACTGGAGGCAGGTTGCTAGCGGAGTGCCACAGGGATCAGTGCTTGGTCCTCTGCTCTTTGTGATTTTTATTAATGACTTAGAGGAGGGGGCTGAAGGGTGGATCAGTAAATTTGCTGATGACACCAAGATTGGTGGAGTAGTGGATGAGGTGGAGGGCTGTTGTAGGCTGCAAAGAGACATAGATAGGATGCAAAGCTGGGCTGAAAAATGGCAAATGGAGTTTAACCCTGATAAATGTGAGGTGATTCATTTTGGTAGGACTAATTTAAATGTGGATTACAGGGTCAAAGGTAGGGTTCTGAAGACTGTGGAGGAACAGAGAGATCTTGGGGTCCATATCCACAGATCTCTAAAGGTTGCCACTCAAGTGGATAGAGCTGTGTAGAAGGCCTATAGTGTGTTAGTTTTAATTAACAGGGGGTTGGAGTTTAAGAGCCGTGGGGTTATGCTGCAACTGTACAGGACCTTGGTGAGACCACATTTGGAATATTGTGTGCAGTTCTGGTCACCCCACTATAAGAAGGATGTGGAAGCGCTGGAAAGAGTGCAGAGGAGATTTACCAGGATGCTGCCTGGTTTGGAGGGTAGGTCTTATGAGGAAAGGTTGAGGGAGCTAGGGCTGTTCTCTCTGGAGCGGAGGAGGCTGAGGGGAGACGTAATAGAGGTTTATAAAATGATGAAGGGGATAGATAGAGTGAACGTTCAAAGACTATTTCCTCGGGTGGATGGAGCTATTACAAGGGAGCATAACTATAGGGTTCATGGTGGGAGATATAGGAAGGATATCAGAGGTAGGTTCTTTACGCAGAGAGTGGTTGGGGTGTGGAATGGACTGCCTGCAGTGATAGTGGAGTCAGACACTTTAGGAACATTTAAGCGGTTATTGGATAGGCACATGGAGCACACCAGGATGATAGGGAGTGGGATAGCTTGATCTTGGTTTCAGATAAAGCTCGGCACAACATCGTGGGCCGAAGGGCCTGTTCTGTGCTGTACTGTTCTATGTTCTATGTTCTATGGTTTTTGCCAATGAAGGTCTCTTGTTAGGCCAGTCAATGTCAGTCCAAATATACTGAGCATACATGTACATGGTCTGCTCCTTGTACCTCACGATTGCATTCATGATCCTATGTATTTAATAGGATGCTGATTTCCATATTAAAGTGGCCTCTTGCTCGAAACAAATATCAAGCTAAAGATCACCTCCCAAAATGCTACTGCTCCATTTACGCCTCAGTTAAAATTGGCCCCAGTGTCTGTCTTCACCTTAATTTGAGTTTAATTTTGACAGCCTCAATGGTAAACACATTGTAACTGGTATCACCTGTGCCATGTTAATTGGAAGTATTAACTTTTTAAATTAGTGGCAACTTTGATAAAGGAGAGGAAGGGAGAGATAAACAGATATCGGGGGGGAATGTTACCAAAACAATTCTAAGTTCAGGACAGGTGGGAAAATGGGAGAGTTTCTCACCCGTTTTTTGGGCGAGTCCAAATCCAGAATTGAATGCAATTAATGCAGGAAAAACATGGGCGAAACCATTCCTCACCTGTAGAGGAAGGGGCGGGGATTAAATCGCCAGCAAGCCTGTTGTAGCAGCAGAGGGCACCATTGCGCATGTGCAGACTCTGTGGCTGCACATGCGCAATGACAACCAGCAGAAGCCTGACAGATCTGAGAGAGACCTGTTAGGTCTCTGCTGCTGCTGCCAGCTTTGCCCCTGCTACCCCAGCTATTGTGGGAGCCCGCGGCCAATCACAAGCCCCATATTCCCTGGAAATATCGCCCACACCCTCCCGCACCCTGCCTCCCAGACCGATCTGCCCCTCCTTCCCCCACTGATCACCTACAGAGTGGCAGCAGGGCCCCCTCCCTCCCACACCGATCACCTGCAGAGTGGCAGCAGGGCCCTCCCTCCCATGCCCACCGATCGCCTACAGTGCGGCAGCGAGACCTCCCACCTTCCCTCACCAATCGCCTGCAGAGTGGCAGCAGGGTGCCCCACGCTCCTCATGCTGATTGCAACTGCAGAGTGCAAATCGGACACCCCCCACGAACGAACCCCCAGTCAGCCCCGCCGCCAGGAGGCCCCACCCTGCCAGGTACCCGGTGGACAGTGCCAGGGTTTCTGGTGCCTGGTGGGCAGTGCCAGGATGCCAGGCTGGCACTGCCAGGCTAGTGGCACATCCCCTTTGCTCCCAACATTCCCAGCGGGCCTCAGTGACCTCTAGTTCTACCAGCAAGGCCATCACAACTGGTCCCTGTTCATGGGCTAGCTGTATTCCTCGCCAGAGAGAATTTCTCCTGGCCCGGCCACAGAGGCAAGGAAACCTGGACGATTGAGTCCCGGGCTCACTAATTTCATTTAAGTACTATTTAAATTTTATTTGAGTAATTTATTCAGCCTCGTGATGGAAATGGATGAGAAGCTGAACTTGCCGGATATCTGGTGCTGCTAAGATCACAAGAGGCGAGAAATCGGTCGTGAACCTGATTCTCAACTCTCGTGCAAACTTGCTGGCTTGCCCCGCCTATAGGCCCATGGTATGATCGCCGCCCCCCCCCCCGTCTCCCCCCTCCCTCTCCCCACTCCCCCCAATAGAGCCACATAACATTGAAATTGATGTTTGCAGACTTATTTTTGAAACTTATCAACCAGTTGTGCCAGTTGTTAATGGTATTATACAATTGTGAATTATCGTTGCAGTCTTATCTCACTCTCCTGATCTAGCTCTTGCTACATTGTTGTTAAGAACTTCACTGGAAATCATAGATTTGAATTGTGTAGCTATCAATGAAAGCTTTTAGCGATTTCTCAAGTATTGGTTGCTCAGTTACTGATAATAACATGGTACGCCTATTTGAGTAGCTTCAATGTATGGTTTCGTCAACTGGGTCCGCTGAGATGTTCATGAATTCTATGTTCTATCACTATTTAGAATGACTAAAGAGATTACTTACTGTTCTGGTGCTCGTGCAGTTACTGCTAAATTCAAAGAAATAATGACCATTTGTGGCTAGCAGCTATCTGTCTTCTCTGGGGATCATATTGGAGAAAATCATACCTGAGTGGTATTGGCCTGATGGCAGTTATTTTTATCAAGATTGCCAGACTCTTCAGCTGAATGTTACAACTCACTGGTTGCCCTGGTACATTTAGTGAGGATACATCTCCTTTGATGTGTAAGCCTTGCTGAGTACAAAAAGAAGTATATGAAAGCAGCACTGAGTCGAGAACTTGTCTATTATACCACTAATGGGAATAATGGTATATCGCTTTCACTTAAGCTTGTTCTACAATTTATGTTAATGTTCCTGGCTCCCAGTTTGAGACCTCCTTTTGATCAAAAATAGTAAATGACTTTCATCTCCTACACTTCTGCCAAACCTTCATCGCAGCTATGGAAAGAATGATGGGTTGGATTGAAAATAAGTATTGCTACTGCATTATTCACCATTAAAACATACTCTTGCATTTATATAGCACCTTTCATGCCATCAGGATGTTCCAAAGCATTTTACAGCCAATGAAGTACTTTTGAAAACAAGTCAGTGTTGTACTGTGTTTTATTTTTGCACACAGCAGGGTCACATATATAAACAGTACTGTAATAATGATCAGATAATCGATTTCCCTTCTCCTTCAGGTATCATGCATGTGTTGACTATCATGAACTTCCATCAGTTTGGTGTCATGGATGGCACAGTGGCATAGTGGTTTGCACTGGTGCCTCACAGCGCCGGGGCCTGGGTTCAGTTCCGGCGTTGTGTAATTGTCTGTGTGGAATTTACATGTTCTCCCCGTGTCTGCATGGGTTTCCTCCAGGTGCTCCAGTTTCCTCCCACAGTCAAACATTTGCGGGTTAGATGGATTCACCATGCAAAATTGCCCCTTAGTGTCCAAAGATGTCTGGGTTAGGGGGATTAGTGGGGTAAGTATGTGGGGTTACGGGAATAGGGCCTGGATGGGATGCTCTGGTGAAGAGTTGGAGCAGACTTGATGGATGGGCCAAATGGCATCCTTTTACATTGTTGGGATTCTATGATTCTATTATTATCCTTGGTGAAGTACTGCAGTGGCTTGCCATTGTCTTCTGCAAATCTATTTTAGTGAGATTAATTGAGGGATAAAAATTGACCAGTAGAATGCTCCTGTTTTTCTGAAAAATAGTAGCATGGGATCTATTACATCCACCTGAGAAGTTTAAGTCTCAACTGAAGCCCAAGAGCTCTAGCAGTGCAGGTCTCCCTCTGTGCTGCAAAAAATTTCCAATCTGCATTTTATGTTCAAATTTCTGGAATGAGACCTGAATCTACCACAGTTGGAATTTATCTAAGCTTCTCTTTAGATCATAACAAATATTACTTACTCCATAATTTGGCATACTTTTCCTCCATTGAAAGTATATTGTTTTGGGTAATCAAGGGGAAGACAAATTGAAGTGTATCTGGAAATGAGAGGGTATCTGACACCACTGCAATAATCATGGCTGATTTTAACCTTCATAAAGATTGGACGAATCAGATTTGCAAGGTAGTCTGGAATATGACTTTACACTGTATTCAGGATAATTTCCTGGAGCAGTAATCTCTAGTGCAAACCGAAGAGCAGACTATTTTAGACCTGATGATGTACAATGTTAACTATATAACAAACTCATAGCAAAGGAGCCTCTGGGCAACAGTGATCATAACATGACAGAATTTCACATTCAGTTTGAGAGTGAGAAGTGTGGTCTAAAATTACTGTCTTCAGCTTAATTAAAGGCCATTACAAATATATGAGGACAGAGTTGACTGAAGTAAACTGGGAAAGAATGTTAAAAGTAGGGAAACAGTGGTGGACATTTAAGAAGATATTTCATAATCCTCAGCAAAGATATGTTCCAGTGAGAAAGAAAGATGCTGGTCGGGATTTTACAGCCTTGCTCGACCCGAGACGGGAAAATCCCACCTGAAGTCAACGGAAATTCCTATTGTCTGCCCCTCGTCCGCTCTGATTCCTGTGGTGGGCAGGGCGATAGAATTCCAGCATCTATAAGAAGGAAGCATCATCCATTGCAGACCAAATATCAAATTGAAAGAAAAGGTTTTTGTAATAGCATGAAGATTGGTAGTAGATCAGAAGATTGAACAAATTTTAGAAACCAGCAACGAATCACTAGAAAAAATAATGAGGGAGTAATTAGAGTATGAGAGAAATATAAAAACAGATAGTAAAGGTTTCTACAAGTATTTAAAAAGGGAAGGAGTAACTAAAGTGAGTGTTGGTCCCTAAAAGTGTGAGACTCAGGAATTAATAATAGGAAGCAAAGAGATGGCAGAAACATTGAACATGTTTCTTTTCTCTCCATCTTCACTGTAGAATACACAAAAAAAATCCCAAAGATTTGGGATTCTGGGAGTCCTGGTACATGAATCACAAAAATTGGCATGCAGGTTTAGTAAATAATTAGCAAAAGCAAGTGGAATTTGGCATTTACTGTTAGGGGAATGGAATATAAAAATAGTGAATTGTTGCTGCTGCTGTACAGGGTCTTAGTTAGACCTCATCCAGAGTACTGTGTACAATTTTGGTCTCCTTACTTAAGAAATGATATAATCGCATTAGAAGCAGTTCAGTGAAGGTTCACTTGACTGATTCCTTGGATGAAGGGGTTATCTTGTGAGGAACTCTATTGGAGTTGAGAAGAATGAGAGATGATCTTATTGAAACTTATAAGATTGTGAGAGGACTTGATAGAGTCCTGAAAGGATGTTTTCCCTTTTGCTGGGAATCTAGAATTAAGGGACACAATTTAAAGAAAGGTCTCCCAATTGAGATTAAGATAAGGAGAATTTTTCTCCCTAGTCTGTAGAATTCCCTTTCCCAGGGAGCAGTGGAGGCTGGGTTATTGAATATAGTCAACGTTGAGTTAGATAGATTGTTGATCGATAAAGAAGTCAAGGGATTCAAGGGTTATGGAGGACAGACAGGAAAGTGATGTTGAGCCCATGACCAGGTCAGCCATGATCTTATCAAATGATAGAGCAGGAATGAGGGGCTGAATGACTGACTTCTACTCCCAATTTTTTTGTTCTTGTGTGTTCTTATATTCACTTCAGGAAGAACTGTGGAAAATCAATAAGTTAAAACATTGGACAGATTAGTTGTCCTTTCCCATTTACACTCATCAAACTCTTGCTGCTGTTCATTCCAATGCAATCTTACTGTCCCGCTGATGGTGCACCCTGCCTGGAGGCAAGGAGTCTGTTCAACGGGAAGCCCCATCGACAATGCCGGGACCATAAGATCCCACCACCAGCAAGCAGCGCACTGCCTCCCACTGCCATGAAACATGCTGCGAGGAGGGAGAAATATTCCACCCACTGTCTTTGCCAGCCCTCTTGTGCGTATCTCATGGTGCTGCGGTAGCCCTGTCCCCTCTGGCATATAAGGCTCTGGATTATCTATCCAGATGTATCATCCTATCAAGTTATTATCATTTTGTTGTTTGCATGACCCAGCTCTGTGCAAAATGACACAATACATCATCATCTTCAAATGTACTTCGTTGACTGTAAAGTGTTTTTGGACACCTTGATGACATGAAACATGTTATATAAATGCAGGGTTTTTATGGTTAATAATGCAGTAGAAATATTTATCTTCAATCCAAACAAGCATTATTTATAGAACTGCAGGGAAGATTAGGCAGAGGTGTAGGAAATGAAACTCATTTACTACGTTGATCAAAAGAAGGTCTGAGAATGGGAGCCAAGAACGTTAACATACATTGTAGAACAGACCTATGTGAAAATGATCTACCATTATTCCCACTAGTGGTATAATAGGCAAGTTCTCAGTACAGTACTGCTTTCATGTATTTCTTTTTGTACTCAGCAAGCCTTATACATCAAAGGGGTTTGGGAACAGAGGTGTTGATTGAGAACTACCTTGTTCTTTACCTCTAGTGACTTTAATACTTTGGAAAGTGCTATGGATTCGTAATCTGCTATATCATAATAACAAGTCCATGTTTGATGTCATACAGACATCTCATTTCCTTAACTAACATTCCTAATTCTATAATTCATTTAGCATACAATTGTTCTTTCTTTTGAAAAACCTTGTCTATTTCATCATATTCAATTCCATCATCTTATCTACAATCATGAAATAAGTTGATATTGTGTACCATTTCTCTCCAGTCTAACATTTTAGTGTCCTTTAAAAGGTTTCCTTATTACCAACCAGCAGGACGTTATTTAACACAGAGAAGATGGGCTTGCTTAGCATTGAAGGAGCTTCTGGTAAAATAATTATTCGAAACACATGCACAAATATTGCTGGGAAAATAGGCTGATGGGTGATGTACTGAATATATAAAACTATGTCTGTGTGTGTGTGTTGCCAAGCAATGTATGGGTAATTCAGATTTGCATAGCATCCATTGGTTCTATAGTTTGGTTAAGATGTAGTCTACAATTTGTATCATTCTCCAGCATCATGAAAAATAAAATTGTGATTCCTTTCATTTCCTGAGACAGGCAGGATATAGTGCTCTTCAGAGATTAATGGAACCGCATTTACAAAGGAAAGAAAGCTACTGACAACACAAATATCAAGGATTGTCACTGCAGCTCTGGGCACCTACTGTCTTTCTGTGCAAACTGGTGCATTCATGCAGTGATTTTCCTTTTTCTGCCTTCGACATAGAAAGTTCATTTTTTAGACAAAGGTTTATGTTTCGATCAATTTTGAACCCGCAGCACAACATAAAATGGCAAGTTATAGAATGAATCTTTAAATTTACGCAATGTAATAATGCTACTTGTGTACAGTTAACTCTTCCAATTCCATTTGTCAACATGTTTATTTTGTACACTGCGATTTAGCTAGTGATTTAGACATCCAGTAATTCAAATAAATAAGCCTTTGTTCTGTTTTGAAAGTCGGGTTAAATACTTCTCAGCGAAACTCAACAGCTATAATTTGTTTTATTCTTGGTTGAATTCAGGAAATTATTGTTTACACTATAGTTGCATCTCCATTTTCATTGCATTCATTCATTAAAATTCAGAGTGCAACAAACATGTACACCTGCTATAATAAACAGTGGAAGCCTGGCATCTTTTCCAAACCATTCAAATTTCATCCTCTGTTTTGAAAAGGAAAGTGATGTTTGATTCTTTTAAACCCAAACTGCCTGCTTACAATAAATGCATACACCTGATAGCAAACACCTGGTTAAAAAAAAAACACATATCAAATAATCACAAAGAAATGATTAATGGATTAGGAAAGAAAAGGATTATCTATTCAATGGAATATGATGTACATTGCCACCCTGAGAAGTTTCAAATCCCTATAATTTTGAATGTACACTGTACACTTAATCTCCCTTTAATAGTGAGGTGGAGGTGCTGATTGAACTAAGAAGAAATTTAAGAATAAACAATCCTGGTTATGTATGAGGCATTTGACAATTTAGGTTGTGTCACAAGTAATGCATTGCATTTATATAGCTAGTGAAGTTACTATTCGAATTGATTTCTTGAATTAAATTGTAAAATTAAACTGTACAAACAGTAATACTGTGGATGAGTGGATTACTTAGCCTTGAATGTGCAACTTGAATGCTGCTTTAAAAAGACATATTAATGAGTGGGCAATTCGTGAAAGGTGTAATTTTCAAACAACCAGTTTAAAGTGGTGCATTTTGGAAACTAGAGCAGCCATAGCTTCAATCATCAGTTGCATTACATAATACGAATGCTATGTTCTGAATACAGTATCCCTATTGAAGTTCATTGTTGCTTGGTTTGAAAATCTAAAGCTAATCATCACTTAATTTAACTTTATTCATGCACAGGTACTTGTGGATTAGTAATGGTTTTCCCAATTTAGAAAATGATAACAAAACATGGTTCAGAAGCATATATTTTTTCCTTTCTGAGCCCTGGAGCTGGTAGGAACTGGTTCATATGTTAGTATTGCATTTCATAACATAGATGTGTTGATACTGCTGAAAAATCCGGGGTCCATTATGAATAACGCCCACTATTTGCAGCATCAAAATTACATTGAAATAGTACAAGGTGGATTGGGGGCTTGTGGAGAGAGAAATTTTAACACGACAAGCATGCATATGAAACTGCTTTTAGCTCAGTTTGCTGGACAGCTGGTTCATGAGGCCAGCAGTGTGGGTGCAATTCCCATATCACCTGCAGTATTCACGAGTAAAGTTTATTTATTAGTCACAAGTAAGGCTTCCATTAACACTGCAATGAAGTTACTGTGAAATTCCCTTGGTTGCCACATTCTGGCACCTGTTTGGATCAATACACCCAACCAGCACGTCTTTCAGACTGTGGGAGGAAACTCATGCAGACATGGGGAGAATGTGAAATATTTACTATTAAAAATATTTAAATAAGGCCCAATCTTCTCAACCTTGCCTGTGGTGTGGTGACCCTCAGGTTAAGTCACCACCGGTCAGCTCTCCGCGTCAAAGGGGAGAGCTGCCGATGATCATCTGGGACTATGGCAACTTTATCTATTATAGGCTAAGGCCACCTTAAGTTTTTTATTGCATTGAATACAGACCTGTTGAATGTGTTGAACAAAAAAGCTCTGTGAGGGCAGGAAATACAGAGCAACTGAAGGACTCAAAGTTGGCAGAAGATCAAAGGTAAGGTTTTTCTTTATGAGAAAAGTTTAACACTGAGGACAGAATTTGATATGGCATAGGTGAACATGTTGCAAGGTGGGAGGCAGCTGTAAAATCAGGAGGGAAAAGCGGGGGGGTGATGGTGCATCTGCTGCCCTTGTCCTTCTAGGTGGTAAAGGTCATGGATTTGGAAGGTGCTGTCAAAGGAACCTTGATAAGTGGCTGCAGTGCATCTTGTAGATGGTACACACTGCTGCCACTGTGCGCCAGTGGTAGAGGAAGTGAATGTTTAAGCTGATGGATGGGGTACCAACCACCTTCCTTTGTGCTAGGTACAACTCGACCAGTGGTATTTTGCCACTAATTCCCATTGATTCCAGTTTTGCTAGAGCTTCTTGATGCCACATTTGATCAAATGCGGCCTGGATGTCAAGGACAGTCACTCTTACCTCACCTCTTGAATTCAACTCTTTTCTTCATGTTTAGACTAAGGCTCAAATGAGATCAGGAGCTGAGTAGACCTTGCAGAATCCAAGTTGAGTATCAGGGAGCAGGTTATTGCTGAGTAAGTGCTGAATGATAGCACTATTGATGATCCTTTCATTACATTACTGATGATTGATTGTAGACTAATAGGGCGGTAATTGACCAAGGTGGATTTGTCCTGCTTCTTGTGGACAGGACATATCTGGGCAATTTTCCACATTGCTGGGTAGATGCAAATGTTATAGCTGTAATGGAACAGCTTGGCTAAGGATGCAGCTAGCTCTGGTTCACATGTCTTTAGTGCTATTATTGGAATATTTTCAGGGCCCATAACCTTTGCAGTATCCAGTGCCTTTAGCCATTTCTTGATATCACGTGGAGTGAATCAAGTTGGCTGAAGACTCACATCTGAGATGCTGGGGACCTCAGAAGAAAGTTTCGATGGATCATCACTTGGCACTTCTGGCTGAAGATTGTTGCAGATGCTTCAGCTTTGTCTTTCACACTGATGTGCTGGGCTCCTCCATCACTGAGGATGGGGATATTTGTGGAGCCTCCTCCTCCAGTGAGTTGTATAATTGTCCACCACCATTCACAGCTGGATGTGGCAGAATTGCAGAGCTTAGATATGATCTGTGATTATAGAATGGCTTAACTCTGGGCAGGATTCTCCGGCTGCACGCACTCCAAGACCAGAAATTCCCACCCATGCTCAACGGACCTTTAAACTGTCTGCTGGGCAAGATGGGAGAATGCTGTTTGGCATGCAAGTACTCCTGTGTTGTAGTTTCACCAGGTTGGCACCTCATTTTTAGATATGACTGGTCTTACTCCTGGCATGTCCTCCTGCACTCTTCATTGAACCAGGTTCAATCCCTTAGCTTGGTGATAATAGTAGAGTGGGGGACATGCTGGGCCATGAGGTTACAGATTGTGGTTGAATACAATTCTGCTGCTGCCAATGGCCCGCAGTGTCTCCTGGATGTCCAGTTTTGAGATGGTGGATCTGTTTTTAATCTATCCCAGTGGAAGAGAGTAGGTCCGGTGGATGAGCCACACAATACGACAGAGGATATCCTTAATGGGAAGATGGGATTTCTTCTCCACAAGGACTGTGCAGCATTTACTCCTCTCAATACTGCCATGGACAGATGCATCTGTGACAAGTAGATTGGTGAGGCTGAGGTCAAGTAAATATTTTCCCCCTTGTTGGTTCCCTTGGCACCTGCCGCAGACCCAGTCTAGCAGCTATGTCCTTTACGGCTTGGCCAGTTCAGTCAGTAGTAGTGTTACTGAGTCAGTCATGATGATAGACATTGAAGTCCCCATGAATAATACGTTCTGCACCCTTGCTACCCTCAGTGCTTCATCTGTGGTGTTCAACATGGTGGAGAATTGATTTATCAGCTGAGTGGGAGACAGTATGTGCTCTTCAGCAGGAATATCCCTTACCTATGTTTGACCTAATGCCATGAGACTTCATGGGGTCTAATGTGGATGTTGAGGACACCCGGGGCAACTCCCATCCAACTGTATACCACTGTGCAGTCGTCTCTTGTACTATTGGCCCACAGTGCATCAGGGAAGGTGATAGTGTTGTCTGGGACACAGTCTGGGAGGTATAATTCCATGAGTATGACTATGTCAGGCTATCACTTGACTAGCGTGTGAGACAGCTCTATCAATTTTGGCACAAGCTCCCAGATGTTAGTAAGAAGGACTTTGCGGGCTCAGCAGAGCTCAGTTTTCAGTTATTTCCAGTTGCCAAGTCAACGGTGGGTGATCCGTCCAGTTTCATTCCACGTTGTAGACTTTCGAGCAGTTTGACACAACTGTGTGGCTTGCTAGGCCATTTCAGGGGGCAGTTAAGAGTCAACCACATTGCTGTAGGTCTGGGGTTACGTGTAGGAAGGCAGATTTTCATCTGGTAAAGGCCATTAGTGAATCAGATATGTTTTTACAACAATTGACAATGATTTCATGGTCGATTGGCTTTTTAAAAAAATCCACACTTATTGATTGAATTTAAATTCCACCAGCTTCTGTGGTGGGATTTGAACCCATATCCGCAGAGCATTAGCCTGGCCCTCTGTATTACTAGCCACTGCCTCCCCGCACTCCGGATTAAGAGATTGAGTGTAATGTAACCAAGTTTGCTAATAATGTAAAGTTACATGGGAAAGTAAGCAGTGGGGAGGACTCACATCAGCTGCAGGGAGATTTGGACAGGTTGGGTAAATGGGCAAGAACATGGCAAGGGGAATACAATATGGTGACGTGTAGGCTAAGTTATCCACTTTGATTGAAAAAATGCAAAAGCAGAATACTTTTTGTATACTGAGAGTCTGGGATACATTTGCATTCAGACAGTCTTGGGTATTCCTGTACATGAATCACAGAAAGTTCACATGCAGATGCAGCCAGTAATCATCCTTATTATTCTTTCCTAAACCTTCTCCGACATAAAAAATCCTTTACAAGACAGGCAACCCCAAATCTTTATATGATATTCCTATGGTCACAAATGCAAGACTAGGTGAGTTGTTTCACCTCATGCGAAATATCCTTGAGATGTTATCAGTACATGACTAGTCTTGTTGATAGTAGCTTCATGCTGACTGGAAACCTTTGGTCAATAGTTCGCAATCAGACCCTTCTTCTTCTTAACCTTTGGAAATGACTGAGTTTTAGCTTTCCAATGTACTCTCCTCCTCTTGTAAAGGACCCGCTCAAGCTAAGGATGGTTTCATTCACAGACACCTTTCAAGTGATCTTTCTTTAAATGTCCATCTGAAGAATATGTGTTAATGGGGGGCACGGTAGCACAGTGGTTAGCACTGCTGCTTCACAGCTCCAGGGACCTGGGTTCGATTCCCGGCTTGGGTCACTGTCTGTGTGGAGTTTGCACATTCTCCTCGTGTCTGCATGGGTTTCCTCCGGGTGCTCCGGTTTCCTCCCACAGTCCAAAGTGCGGGTTAGGTTGATTGGCCATGCTAAAGATTGCCCTTAGTGTCCTGAGATACATAGGGTAGAGGGATTAGTGGGTAAATATGTAGGGATATGGGGATAGGGCCTGGGTGGGATTGTGGTCAGTGCAGACTCGATGGGCCGAATGGCCTCTTTCTACTGTAGGGTTTCTATGATTCTGAACTATTCTACACAGGCAGGCGAGACACTTCTCAATTCAAGCCCAGATATGGGTACGTTTATTTCCACTGGAGCATAAGCAGGAGTGGGCTTTGAGGCCGCTTGGAGCGTTTCCACTGCTTTAGACAAAATCAATGCTCTAACCACCAATTGAACCAAGGTCTTTCTTTGTCTAAATTGCTTGATGCATTTATTCAGTGAGGCTCGTGTGTGGCAGTGTTAGGGGTGGGGGCAAAATTTCAAGAAATACTTTGTTACTTGAAAATATTCAAACTAAATGATAGAAGCACAAATGACAAACAGTAAATGTTGTGGTAAAATATTTAGTAAGGCTAACACCGCTATTAAATATGAATCGGATAGAACTTCCCATGATTGCACATGCGCAGTTCTATTTTTATTCATTCACGTGGGCATCACTGGCTAGGCCAGCATTGATTGCCCATCCTTATTTGCCCTTGAACTGAGTGACTTGCTCAGCCATTTCAGATGGCATTTTACACATTACTATGGGTCTGGAGTCACATTTCACCCATTCTGGAGTCACCCACAGAAAACGACTGGCCCAGATGTGGCACCCAGACAAGCACTCAGATCCTGCGTGGATCAGCTGGCAGAGGTATTCACAGACATCCTCAACCTCTCTTTACAACAATCTGAGGTCCCTATCTGCTTCAAGAAGACGACCATTATTTCAGTACCAAAGAAAAGCCAAGCAGCATGCCTTAATGACTATTGTCCGGTGATTCTGACATCCATCATTATGAAGTGCTTCGAAAGGCTAGTCATGACACAAATCAATTCCAGCCTCCCAAACAGTTTGCCTACCACTGCAACAGGTCCACAGCAGACGCCATCTCCCTGGCCCTGCACTCAACCCTGGAACACCTAGATAACAAGGACTCCTATGCCAGACTCCTATTTATTGACTATAGCTCAGCCTTCAATACCATTATTCCGATGAAACTCATCCCCAAACTCTGTGGTGTGGGGCTCGGCTCCTCCTCCCTACGACTGTATCCTGAACTTTCTAACCCACAGACCACAAGCAGTAAGGATAGGCAATGTGGTGGACTTCAGTTATGCATGGACATATCCCCTGTCGGCTCGGCTCCTCCCCTTGTCACCTAGTATAAAGGTGGCTGTCTCCTCCCCCTTGTTCAGTTCGGGTCGGTTACCTGTTGGGATGTGCTCTTGATTCTGTTATGAATAAAAGTCTACAGTTGTATTGGCACACAAGTAGTCTTTTGCCTAATTGATAGCGCATCAGGCAACAACACCTCCATGGTCATCCTCAACACTGGTGCCCCACAAGGCTGTGTTCTCAGCACCCTACTATACTCCTTATACACCTATGACTGTGTGGCCAAATTCCCCTCCAACTCGATTTTCAAGTTTGCTGACGACACCACTGTAGTGGGTTGGATCTCAAACAATGACGAGACAGAGTACAGGAATGAGATGGAGAATCTGGTGAACTGGTGCGGCAACAATAATCTCTCCCTCAATGTCAACAAAACGAAGGAAATTGTCATCGACTTCAGGAAGCGTAAAGGAGAACATGCCCCTGTCTACATCAATGGAGATGAAGTAGAAAGGGTCGAGTGCTTCAAGTTTTTAGGTGTCCAGATCACCAACAACCTGTCCTGGTCCCCCCATGCCGACACTATAGTTAAAAAAGCCCACCAACACCTCTACTTTCTCAGAAGACTAAGGAAATTTGGCATGTCAGCTATGACTCTCAGCAACTTTGCACCATAGAAAGCATTCTTTCTGGTTGTATCACAGAGCTCCTGCTCTGCCCAAGACCACAAGGAACTACAAAAGGTTGTGAATGTAGCCCAATCCATCACGCAAACCAACCTCTCATCCATTGACTCTGTCAACATTTCCCGCTGCCTCGGCAAAGCAGCCAGCATAATTAAGGACCCCACACACCCCGGACATTCTCTCTTCCACCTTCTTCCATCGGGAAAAAGATACAAAAGTCTGAGGTCACGTACCAACTGACTCAAGAACAGCCTCTTCCCTGCTGCCATCAGACTTTTGAAAGGACTTACCCTGCATTAAGTTGATCTTTCTCTACACCCGAGGTGTAACTGTAACACTACATTCTGCACTCTCTCGTTACCTTCTCTATGTAGAGTATGCCTTGCCTGTATAGCATGCAAGAAACAATATTTTTCACTGTATACTAATACATGTGACAATAATAAATCAAATCAAACATGTAGGCCAGATTCCTTCCTCAAAGGGCATCAATGAACCAGATGGCTATTTACAATAATTATTTCATTGTCAGATTTCAAATGTTTTTGGATTCAAATTTCACTTTCTGCCATGGTGGGATTTGAACCCAGATCTCCAGAGTATTACCCCTGGTTTCTGGATTCACTAGTCCAGTGACAATACCGCTATACCACCGCCTCTCTTTAACAGCACGTAAATCAGGAAGTTACTGTTTGAGTTGGCCAGCTCCGCCAGAACCTGCCATAATAATGATATATCTCCGAGAGACTTGCCATTGAAATACATGAAATGGCATGAAGTTACTGTAATTAACAGACAGATACATACTAAATAAAGTTACGACTAGTCCATTGCAGTGTAGGTATCCTCCTAATGGCATGACATTCTTAATTACTGTCAAGCAACTGTGCAGGCACTGAAATTAACTTTAATAAGTATAGTGTTAATCCCCAAATTTTAGTGATTGTTAGTGATATAAGAATGTATTTTCTTTGATTTTTTTTTAATCTCTTCTTTTTCGTCTCTTTATTTTACTTCCTTTGATATAGAATTAAATATTTGAACAAACACATCCTGGTTTAAACTCTACGCTGCTCGTTAATAACGTTTCAACTTGATTAGTTAAAGAGTTACACCATTGGCTGCCTTGCTCATGCAGGTTCCACATGCTGTATAGAAGGGGGCTGCACCTTTTTAAGCCGGTTAACAGGAACTCCCGACGTTAAAGTCCATGGACAAGTGCCAGTGTAATAAACACTTGGCACTATTTTCCACTCATTGCAAAATCCAGCCGCGGTTAGAGATTGAATATCCCCTTTCACCTTGTTTCTGGAGTATCTCGTTTTGTTATAAAATCGGAAAGAAGGGTGTAATTAAAATTCTTCAACACAGGTCAGGCATCCAAAACCATAGAATTTGGTTGACCGTATAACATTTGATTTTTTTTGTTACGTTTTATCCCATAACCACGAGAATGTGAAGATTGAATTGTGCCAGAGATCTATACGAGTGTGAATCAGCGGATTGCACAGAGTAACTGTGCATTTTACACAGTGCTGTGAGCTGCCCTTTCCTTGGCAAAGGCATTTCTGTAAATGTTGATTGGCACGTTTTTCCATGGGAATTTTTGTGCACCAGCTAACCTTAAGGTTGTGTGAGAATGAGCGGCATTGACTGATGGCTCTAAGGAGGAATAAATGGTTACTATAACATTATCTGTGAACTTAACAAGGTTTTGCTAAGTTCAAAGGCCATCTCAGTAGTAACATTGATTTATATCTTTGACAGTCAGTGTTGCCCTTCTAACATTTCTGTGTTCCACATTGGATGCTGTCTATGAACATTAACAATTGTTAAATTTAAAAGGATGAATTATTTGTCGCCCTATTTCACTTTTTATACAGGTTGTTGATGAGATGGTCAGCTGATACAAATTCCACCACTGTGACTGAATGTTCCAATTAATTATGGTGACTGGTGCAAAACTGAAGAATGGTAACTGACTGTTAATTTACATGGACACAGTTGCCTACAGTTTGAGGAAAGATTGTGCTTTTGAAAGGAAAGGCGATAAAATAAACTTCCCCTTAGCATTTAAAGAACGCAATGCCCGTTCAGCTCTGCAGATCATCATAGCTATACAGTCTTCAAATCATTGCCTTGTTTCGAAATATATGGATGAGGAACACCCCAACTATCAGTGCAGAAATTATTAACCTCTAGAAAATCTAATCTTAGGATTCCATCTTCGAGAACTGCATGACATCTATTTAAATGACAAATTGCCGAACATTTATCTGAGTACATTTGCTGAACTGCTTGTAACTCAGAGATAGATGTCCCGAGAGACCGGAGATAATCTGCAATAATTTTTATTCATTCATTTGTATATTTATTTTGATCAGTATTTATTACTTAAATTTAAAGATTCCCATGCGACTGTACTCAAATTTTATAGGTGTAATCATATGAATGTAATTTGCATACAGCATTCTTGTTTATAAAAATTACGGACGTACCATTGTGATATTTCAGCTCAAAGGAGCTGCTAACTATATTGCCCGCAAAATATCTTGCCATTTGAGATACGTTCGTTTTTGTTTGAGGAGTAGCGTTTGACAGAAAGAGAAGATAAGCTTCAGCTATGGCGGGCCCAGGGCATAATATATATGACAGAATAGAATCCCTACAGTGGAGAAGAGGCCATTCAGCCCATCGAGTCTGCACTGACTCTCTTGATGGAGTATCTTACCCAGGCCCTCTCCCCATAACCCCACACATTTCCCATGGCTAATCCATCCAACAAATGCATCTTGGGGCACTAAGGTGCAATTTAGCATGGCCAATCCACCTAACCTGCACACCTTTGGACTGTGGGAAGAAATCAGAGCACCCAGAGAAAACCCATGTAGAAACGGGGAGAATGTGCAAACTCCACAGCGACAGTTACCCAAGGCTGGAATTGAACCCCGGTCCTTGGCTCTGTGAGGCAGCAGTGCTAACTATTGTTCCACCATGCCGCTCAAATATATGTTAGCCACAGTTCAATGGGTAGCATTCTTGCTTCTGAGTCAGAAGGTAGTGGGATTCTGAGCAAATACTACGCTGATGGATGCAGGGTGACCAACTCTCAGCCAGAAATTTACAGGACATTTTCTAAGAATGGAGGTGGGTGAGGGGTTGTGGTGGAGCTTTCAGGTGGCTGGAATGGGGCAGCTCGGAGAGGATAGTACAAGAGCACATGTGCGGTTGTGTACTATGCATGTGCGGGTGCGTACTGTGCATGCATGGGTGTGTACTTTGATTTGATTTGATTTATTATTGTCACATGTATTAACATACAGTGAAAAGTATTGTGTCTTGGGAGCTATACAGTCAAAGCACACCATTCATAGACAAGAAAACGAGAGAGTGCAGAATGTAGTGTTACCATCATAGCTAGGGTGTAGAGAAAGATCAACTTAATGCAAGGTAAATCCATTCAAAAGTCTGACAGCAGCCGGGAAGAAGCTGTTCTTGGCTCGGTTGGTACGTGACCTCAGACTTTTGTATCTTTTTCCTGACAGAAGAAGATGGACAAGAGAATGCCTGGGGGTGCGTGGGGTCCTTAATTATGCTGGCCGCTTTGCTGAGGCAGCGGGAAGTGTAGACAGAGTCAATGGATGGGAGGCTGGGTTGCGTGATGGATTGAGCTACATTCATGACCTTTTGTAGTTCCTTGCGGTCTTGGGCAGAGCAGGAGCCATACCAAGCTTGTGATACAACCAGAAATAATATTTTCTATGTGCATCTGTAAAAGTTGGTGAGAGTCGTAGCTGACATGCCAAATTTCCTTAGTCTTCTGAGAAAGTAGAGGCTTTGGTGGGCTTTCTTAACTATAGTGTCAGCATGGGGGGACCAGGATAGGTTGTTGGTGATCATGACACCTAAAAACCTGAAGCTCTCGACCCTTTCTACTTCGTCCCCATTGATGTAGATCGGGGCATGTTCTCCTTTACGCTTCCTGAAGTCGATGACAATCTTCTTCGTTTTGTGGACATTGAGGGAGAGATTATTGTTGCTGCACCAGTTCACCAGACTCTCTGTCTCATTCCTGTACTCTGTCTCATCATTGTTTGAGATCTGCCCCATTACGGTGGTGTCGTCAGCAAACTTGAAAATTGAATTGGAGGGGAATTTGGCCACACAGTCATAGGTGTATAAGGAGTATAGTAGGGAACTGAGAACACAGCCTTGTGGGGCACCAGTGTTGAAGATGATCGTGGAGGAGGTGTTGTTGCCTATCCTTACTGATTGTGGTCTGTGGGTTAGGAAGTTAGGGTCCAGTCACAGAGAGAGGTGCCGAGGCCCAGGCCACGGAGTTTGGAGATGAGTTTTGTGAGAATAATGGTGTTGAAGGCTGAGCTGCATCAATAAATAGGATCCTGACATAGGTGTCCTTGTTATCTAGGTGTTCCAGGGTTGAGTGCCGGGCCAGGGAGATGGCATCTGCTGTGGACCTGTTGTGGCAGCATGTGTGGGTGCGTACTGTGCATGCAGGAAGTTCAAACCTCACACTTACAGGTGAAGAGCATTCTGGATGCCCGGGACATGGGAAAATCACCCCAAATACAGAATGATCCCATAAAATCCGGGATGATTGATTGGGGGTGCTTTGGGCGGGAGATGTTAAACTGAGACCATGTCTATGCTCCCAGGTGAACATAAAATATCCCATGGCAAATTTGGAGAACAAGAGGTAGGCTATCCCTGGTCCCCTGGTCAATCTTCGGCCGGGATTTTCTGCTCCTGTTTTTCTCAGGCGGGGTTTGGCAATGGGAATAGAAAATCTCCTAAGAAGCCCGAATTGCGTTTGACGTCGGTGAGAAGGCTCATCGCAATCGTCCCCTCCTCCCGTCAGTGGCAGGCCATGTTTCCCACCATGCAAAATCAGGAACTTTATTTCCATTAATTAGCATCTAATTATCAGGCTTTCCCGCAGGAATCATTTCCCCGCCCCCATGGCATGTTGTCATGATGGCGCAATTCACAATTGCTTTCAAACGGCACGCACCTGACGAGCTGAACTTCGAGGGGAGTTCGGAGGTGAGCGCACAGTTTGCTATGGGACATCACTGACTCAGAGGAGTGAGAGAACATCAGAGGTACAAGGAGAGGCCTCGGGATTACTTGGAGAGGCCTCAGCGGTGCAGGGAAATACTCCAGGGTACCAGGAGAGGTTGCAGGGGCTGCGTGGGTTAAGGCTGTGGGGCTACAGTTGTGAAACCTCCAGGGTTGAGGGGTGAAGGCACAGGGGTAAATGGGCAAAGGCCCCAAGACCAGAAGGGACAAAGGAACTGGAGCCAGAATTGGGGGGGGAGACGCGACGTCAGAAGGGGAAAACAGCCAAATGACTGGCTGCTACTGGACCACTGCCTTCTTGGTGGGCCCTGACACTGGGAAGGGAAGCCTGGGCGAGTGCGGTGAGTTGGTCAATCATCACAGACTGACAGATCCATTCAAATGTTGTGGGGGTGGGGTGACTGGGCGGGTCTGCAGACAAAGACAAATCTAATGGTGAGGTATATTAGTAATGAACATTCTGTTGCAGCTGAGATCATTCAGCTACAACTCGATTAACATACCTAGAGTCTGATTTCTCATCCAATTGTGCCCACTAAACCAATACTGATATGTGTGAGTGCCACTGATGCCAACCTGAGCCGCATTTGGATTATTGTGTACAATTCTGGTCACCACACTACTGGAAGGATGTTGATGCATTGGAAAAGCTGCAAAAGAGATTTACCAGGATGTTGACTTGTTTGGAGGATATGGACTATGAAGAAAGGTTGAACAAACTTGGATTGTTTTCATTGGAGTGTCAGAGGATGAAGGGGACTGGATAGAGGTTTACAAGATTATGACAGGCTTGGATAGAGTTGATAGTCAGATAGTCAGGCTTGGGATAGAGGAGCAGCTGGAGTGAGCTCAAGGAACCCTGCTTTCCTCTGGCATTGGCACTCGTGGTTCCCCACAAGTGCTGCACCATGGAGTGGATATACTGCACCGTGGAATGCATGTCCTGCAGCAATGCAAGGCAAATGTCTTACACCAATGTCTCCACTGAGGCTACCATGCTCAGTGTGTTGACCTTGTTGCATCAGAGTGCCTATCTCCTCAGACAGAAAACAGTAGGACTCCTCCATTCTGCCTTTCAACCAGGTACTGTGCTAGACATCCCTTCCTAATGTTTCCATCATTGTCTTAGGAGCTCCAGCAACTGAGGCATGACCGAGCCCAGAGGCAGCTCATCTGCCCTGGGCCTCAGCAGATTCCTAGCTTCCAGCAATCCCCTAAGTTTTGGCACCCTGCGTTGTCCTTGCCTCCACCTGCTGTGGATCAGACAGAGTGAGGTACTTGCCAGTTTGTGGCCCCAGGCCTCACCGAGCTGTGTGTCTCTGTGCTAATGGATGTTGTGGGTGAAAGCTCTGACAGTTCTTCGACCTCAATGTCCAAGAAATCATCATCACTGGTGTTGGAGGTCTCTTGGACCTGGCTGATGGACTGCTTGGGTGTCTATGAGAGAAGGGAGATTTTATTAGTGCAGGATCCTCCACATACAGGAGACATGACTCATATTGGTTTTGGGTGATGGATGATGGATGATGCTGTGCTGGATCCTCACCTTATTTATTACCACCCAGCTCACCATCGGCACAGGAACGGTCGACTTCCTCTCTGGTCATCTGGAGGGCTCTTTCTTCGAAGTTCTACTTGTGCAAAGGAACAGAACCTCTCACGCCATACCTCCACGACATCCAGCAGTCTGGTGAGGGAGGCTTCTGAGAAGCTGGGGGTAAGACTTCCTTGTAGCCACCCATTGCTGTGAATCAAGGAGAAGTGGCTGGTGAGTGCAGGGGCAACCTTTAAATGGAACACCCCTACGATAAATGATGGCGGATTGGGCGAATCAGAAGCCGGCTGTCACATTGCCTGTATGAATCCCATGGCCTAAAATCTTTCAGTCTTACTGGCTAACAATACATGGAAAAACCCATCACCACTGGGTTATAGAGTCATAGAGGTCTACAGCATGGAAACAGGCCCTTCAACCCAACTTGTCCATGCCGCCCTTTTGTTTTAAACCCTTAAGCTAATCCCAATTGCCCACATTTGACCCATATCCCTCTATACCCATCTTACCCAATGTAACTGTCTAAATGCTTTTGAAAAGACAAAATTGTACCCGCCTCTACTACTACCTCTGGCAGCTTGTTCCAAACACTCAACAATCTCTGTGTGAGAAAATTGCTCCTCTGGACACTTTTGTATCTCTCCCCTCTCACCTTAAACCTATGCCCTCTAGTTTTAGAATCCCCTACCTTTGGGAAAAGATATTGACTATCTAGCTGATCTGTGCCCTCATTGTTTTATAGACCTCTATAAGATCACCCCTCAGCCTCCTACGCTCCAGAGAAAAAAGTCCCAGTCTATCCAGCCTCTCCTTATAACTCAAACCATCAAGTCCTGGAAGCATCCTAGTAAATCTTTTCTGCATTCTTTCTAGTTTAATAATATCCTTTCTATAATAGGGTGATCCAGAACTGTACACAGTATTCCAAGTGTGGCCTTACCAATGTCTCGTACAACTTCAACAAGATGCCCCAACTCCTGTATTCAATGTTCTGACCGATGAAATCAAGCATGCCGAATGCTTTCTTCACCACTCAGTCCACCTGTGACTCCACTTTCAAGGAGCTATGAACATGTACCGCTAGATCTCTTTGTTCTGTAACTTTCCCCAACGCCCTACCATTAACTGAGTAAGTCCTGCCCTGGTTCAATCTACCAAAATGCATCACCTCGCATTTGTCTAAATTACATTGACCCAATTGATCAAAATCCCATTGCAATCGGAGATAACTTTCTTCACTGTCCACTATGCCACCAATCTTGGTGTCATCTGCAAACTTACTAACCATGCCTCCTATATTCTCATCCAAACCATTAATATAAATGACAAATAACAGTGGACCCAGCACTGATCCCTGAGGCACACCGTGGTCACAGGCCTCCAGTTTGAAAAACAACCCTCTACAACAATTGTCAAGAAGCCAATTTTGTATCCATTTAGATACCTCTCCCTGGATCCCATGAGATTAAATGCTTAAAATTTAAATGCTACTTTTCCTGCCTGCCATCGGCCTTTGCTAAATTTGTAAAAAATCTACCTTTTGACTCTATAGCAACAAGACAAAAATAAATTATCTCGTCATTCATCATGTGGTTGTATGTGGATGCTTGTTGTGTGAAAATTGGTTGCTGCCATGTTTCTCGCATTACTACAGTGACTACATTTAAAGAAAAATACTTCATTGGATATATAGCACTTTGGGATACCTGGAGCTTGGGCAGCACAGTGGCACAGTGGTTAGCACTGCTGCCTGATAGTGCCAGGGACCCAGGTTCGATTCCCTGCTTGGGTCACTGTCTGTGTGGAGTCGGCACATTCTCCCCATGTATGTGCACCTCTGGGTGCTCTGGTTTCCTCCCACACTCCAAGGATGTGTGGGTTAAGTTGATTGGCATGCTAAATTGACCCTAGTTCAGTGGGGATTAGGAGGGTAAATATGTGGGGTTTCAAGGATAGGGTGGGATTGCTGTTGGTGCAGACTCAATGGGCTGAAAGGCCTCCTTCTGTACTGTAGGGATTCTATGAGATTCTGAAAGGCACAATATAAATGCAGCCTTTTTAAAAATTGAAGCCCTATTCTGTGTGTGCGTGTGTGTGTGTGGTGTGTGTAAACGATATTCCCTGTCCTTTTTGTGATCATTATACTCCCCTCGATTGCTGAAGAAGAAAAGATTTTCTCTTAACCCAATCTTCACCCACTTTGTTGTGTCCTCACTAGGGCAGATTGGTCTCTAAGGAAGGTTTCTAATTATCTTGGTACTTTGCTGTATGCGGTAGAAAAAGTGGGCAGTAAAGGCAAGCGGGAAAATGTATAATTATATGCATAAAAAAATTATAAATTGGAAGCTGAACTAATTACTCTAAACTTTCTCTAAAAACGCCTCATATCAAACTATTGTTATTTAAATTTAATTATCTGAATTAAACAATTTGCATTACGCAGGATGTTGTACTCATAAGGCTACATAAATCAAGCTATTTCAGGAAGAAGTAATTTTGCACAGTAAATAATCAGGATATCAAAGCTATTTACATTTGAATACAGCATTTAGACCTGATACTGCTTTGTTAAATGTGCTGCAGGAATTTTGAGTTGAGAAATTGATCAAGGGCGCAGCAGTATACATAGGAAACAATCTTCACTGATGAATTCAAGCTCTTCGTAGGAACACTGCAAATGATGCTGAAAGCTTCTTGCTACCCGAGCACCATTTGAGAAAAGTTAAGTTGCTTTTTCTTGGTCCTTTCCTGATGCTGCATTCAATTGCAAATGGCTTTGGGTTCCTGATCTATTGCCTTGTAAAAATCATTTTCCCACCACATAACTGAAGGTGCTTTTATGCTAAACCCATGATTCGGAAGAGGAATGCCAGACAGGCTTCTGTGGTACTCACTCACATTTACATCATCCTGTGACTTCTCTCTCCTGTAGTTTTGTAAGAAGCCATTTTGTCCAACACTAGTTATTGTTTTTTTTGTCAAATCAGCCTTTGGCGTGCAAGCAATATAGAGTGTAATTTTTCAATTTCTTGGACTTGAACTTGTTCAGTTTAAAATCGGACAGGTTAATGAATAAACAATTGGGATTCAACAGATGCCGGCATTGATACTTGACCAGATACTGCTTTTTCAGTACATTTGGCAGCTGTGGAAATAGTTCTGAGGGCAGTTAAATGTGGGTCTCTTTTGTCACGAGCTGAAATGAGTTTGGTTGCTTTATCTGTTGCCTAAGGGTGAGCTGTGTATCATCAATCCGTGGCGCTTACTTAAGGCAAAAAGCACATTTAGTTTAATAACTACCTCAACACATAACATATTGTGGAGATGTAGTACATATGATATGTTTGGATTTAGGATTACATAATAAAAGTGTAGACACATTAAATATGTTGATCTGTGTTGCTGAATCATGAAGTGCATTTATCGCGTAAGGGGAAAGGGGAGGGAGAAAGCAGGAGGTAAATTGAATCACTTTGAAATTTTCACCATTATCATGTATTAGGATTTTTAAAAATTCCGCCAGAAATGTCATTGTTTAGCACAAAATGGTCAAAAATATAGAGCCAAATTTTTCCGTTCCTCCCGCCATGGGAATCGTAGTGGGTAAAAGGTGGGCCATGGAAAGGTCCTTTGACCTCAGGCGGGATTTGCTGGTTTCAGGGTGAGTGCGGGTGCAAAATCCCACCCATACAGTTAAACCACCTCCCCCCATGCCCCCCCCCCCCAACAATGAGTACTGGAAAGCATAAAGGTGTATTAATGTCAGGCATTCTAGTGTTCTGTGATGTTTATTAACCAATAGGACATTGTTTAAAAATCTGATTTTTCTTATATACTGAAAACACAAACACGGTGGCAGATGATTTTGTGTTTTCAGTATTTATCCCATATCGTCTCATCCTCATTAATATGGACGGGATTTTAAGCTTGGCCAGGGTCCCCACTGCCCTATCCCTGGTCTAAATGTCGGGAGTGAGCCAGGTCTCGCTCTGCCGCAATGAAGCCATTTAACAGCCATTAACTTGCTTGAGGCGGGCCAGCCACCCACAGCAGGGGAGCAAGTCCATCCCTTCCAGAGCCGCAGTCTAACCAAATGGCTGGTGGCTCCCTGGTCCCAGCAACACCACTGGGAATGGTGGCCACAGCTCAAACTGCTCCAGTCCCTGACATTGAGCATTGCTGGAGCGGAGGTAGGTGCGGGATGGGTATTGTTGGTGCCAGGCTGGGAGGCCCCAGCGAGTGTACTGGGGGCAGCGGAATGCACAGGCCAGGGTGGGAGGAGGGATGCTGGTTGGGCTGTGCTGAAGGCCGATGAGCTCAGATGGTACCTCCAATCCCCTCCATTGCCCACCAGCAGCCTGGAAACTACCAGGCTTCACATTGACTCTGCCCTTTGCCACGATGGAAAAAATTGTAGTGGGGACAGGAAGAGTCTTTTGAGTGGACATTAATTGCTGTGGGGTTGGGGGATGGGGGGGCAGCTGGTATAGACTGGGAATGGTGTCCATGACATTGCGCCCAAGTTTACATTGCTCTCCTGCCCCACAACCTGCCCCCTGGGAGGAGTGGGGGGTGGGGAATGCGGAGGGGGTGGGGGGAGGGCAAGTTGCATTGTAAAGTTTAGCCCTATGTTTCTGCAATGTATGGGTTATCATAGAATCGTAGAATCCCTACAGTGCAGAAAGAGGCCACTTGTTCCATCAAGCCTGCACCAACCACAATCCCACCCAAGCCCTGTAACCCCACATATTTACCCTGCCAGTCCACCTGACACTAGGGTCAAGTCAGCATTGCCAATCAACTTAACCCACACATTTTTGGACTGTGGGAGGAAACTGCAGCACCCGGAGGAAACCCATGCAGACACCGGGAGAACGTGCAAACTCCACATAAACAGTGGCCTGAGGCCGGAATTGAACCCAGCTCCCTGGCGCTGTGAGGCAGCAGTGCTAACCACTATGTTACCGTGCTACCGTTATATTCTGTAATGGTTCTCAATCACAAGGGTCATTCCACTTCCAAACCACAGTCGTTGATTGTACTACATTTGATGATGGTGTTGGTGATATTATTGTAAGTACTTTTTGGCTTGAATTTTGTCCTGAAGAAAACATTCAAAGCAAAAGCATTGTAATCCCATACTGTGCAGCAAGAGCTGAGCGAAATCTCAGCTGCATTGAACCAATCTTCATAGTAATATAATACGCATTAAATCTTTTACATAGCTCTTCACCACATTAACTAGAATCATTCATTTTCCCAATGCATTTATCCCACAGTTGTAAGAAAATCATGAAGACCTATGAGATAATTATTCAATTTGTTGTTCCCATGTTGTAGAATCAGCTGACTTGTGGCAAAAAGATCACAACTCATGGGTTTTCAGTCTATCCTTTGTGTCTCTTCTATAGTGATAGAACACCAGTATTGTTTTATTGGTTAATGCACTGAAGATCCACAAGCCCTCTCCCCCATCCAACAGTGCTATCGAAGTACCTTCAACACATGGTTTATGTATAGATATTAAAATTAACACATCAAATACTTTAGAAGAATTAAGAAGCAAACTTCTTTAAAATACTAAAACAGAACAAGACTTTTGTACTCTTAAATCTTTCACATGGGAAGAAGCCACATTCTTAAGTTTTGTCTGAGATCAGCAAATGAGCTGAAAGGTTTAAAGAAGAGAAATACTTATTACTTTCACCACAACGGTAGATGATGGGTTGGATTTTCATCCTTGAAGCGGGTAGTGGGAGTTGGGAAATTTCCCAGCTTGGCATACCCGACTCAGGAGGAAGTACCAGCAGAAGCAAGATGTTTGTTTGAAGTTGGGGTGGGGTGTGGTTGCTAACTCAAGTCAGGCCCACAACAGCCAGTCAGAATGTGGAGGCAGCCACAGAGGCTGCTGGAAGCCAAGGTGGCATGGTGGCACAGTGGTTAGCACTGCAGTCTCACAGCACCAGGGACCCGGGTTTGATTCCCAGCTTGGGTCACTGTCTGTGTGGCATTTGCACGTTCTCCCCATGTCTGCGTGGGTTTCCTCCGAGTGCTCTGGTTTCCTCCCACAGTCCGAATGACATGCTGGTTAGGTGCATTGGCCATGCTAAATCTCCCTCAGCGTACCTGAACAGGGGCGGAGTGTGGCAACTAGGGGATTTTCACAGTAACTTCATTTCATTGTTAATGTAAGCCTACTTGTGACACTAATAAAATAAAGAAAAATGGCTGGCTGGCTAAAAGGCCCATGTGCACCATGCAGATGGGAGATTGGACCAAATTGACTAGCAAGTTCAGGTGATTCGCTCGCTGCTTATGGTGGATCTCTTAATCGCATGAATTTTCTAATGAATTTGTGCATTAATAATGGTACACATTGTGAACTCTGTAATTTTTCCAGCAGCAGTTGGTCCACTATTTTGGTCATAAGCATAGTTCTACTCACTATGTTTTTCAAAATAATTTGGCAAAGGATGAACGTTTTTTGATGTTGAGATAAAGTAACATTATTTAGATTAGAACTGTCATGTAAGCTAATAAAATTATGTATTTTGTTTCGTCAAAACAAGGGCTAGAGTTTTTTTGGCCCAAAGGGGGTCTTGCCTGCCAGTTGGAGATCCAATGGAGAACTGCAATCAGTTCCGTGGGGGAGGCCCAACGGAATCAAGTGCTCTTCAGGGATTTAATTGGCTGCTGTCAAGTCTTCCCTGCCATTGAGATCCCCAGAGGCAAATATCTCACCCACCGAGAGCTGTCAACCTATCAGAGGCCAGCAACTCGTCATTGCCATCAGCATCATGGCAGGAGTTGGCGGCAATGCACCCACCTAAGGCCCAGGACCCTGGAGGGAAACTCAGCCACAGGTGAGTGAAAGCCTGGATGCAGGTCATGGGGAAAAAGTCACGGGAGGAAAGCAGAGGCTTTGGGAACAAAGGCAGGGCAATGATTTCAGTAGCAACCAAGTGTCCAATTCTTGGTCCCTTGATTTGACACAGTGAGGCAAACCTGACAAGTTTTCCTGGGTGGCCTTACAAGGGCACAGGAGACCTGTGTGGCCTCTATTTAATCCCTAAGTCACCACTAAATTGCGGTGGGCTCAGGGATAATGAGTGTCAGTTGGTTTATTAATCAGTCTAATTGACATCCCGCCGCCAGTGAATGGCAATCCTGTGTCAGCCTCTTCTTCAGCTCTCCCCCCCCCCCCCCCCCCACCACTTAAACTGGGGGAGGTTTTCACGCTACTCAGAGATGAAGTTAGACCTTTCCAACAACATGATTCTTGCCGCATTGGCTGCATTAAACTCAGTCAAAGTTAAAAGTTCATTTATTAGTCACAAGTAGGCTTACATTAACACTTCAATGAAGTTACTGTGAAAATCCCCTAGTCGCCGCACTCCAGCACCTGTCCGGGTACACTGAGGGAGAATTTAGCATGGTCAATATACCTAACCTGTACATCTTTGGACTGTGGGAGGAAACCGGAGCGCCCGGAGGAAACCCACACAGACACAGGGAGAAAGTGCAAACTCCACACAGACAGTGACCCAAGCTGGGAATTGAACCCGGGTCCCTGGCACTGAGAGACAGCATTGCTAACCACTTGCCACCGTGCCGCCCCAAAGTTCCCTGTTCTACTCTGCACTCAATCTGATTAATTTCCACATCTTTATTGATAATAAAAACAAAAGCATTCAAGAGAATCGCCAATTGTTATCGGGTTTCAATTCTCACTTGGCAGCACTAAATCTTTCCATTCTTGGAGCAGTATACGACCAGCTTGTCTCCCACTCCCCATCCCCCTCCATTCAGATCTTCTTGAATCAGAGGTCATCTTTTCAAAAGGTCAAGAACTAGGTCATGGTTTTTCCTCAAGGTGATATTATGTTGAACATATGAAGGGGTCACAGTGTCCTGCATTTTTCCAATAATTGTTTTCCGCTAAATAAATCCTAAGGCAGTCCCAATATTGTGAATCATGCGTGTTAATATTTGCAGTATCCATGGAGTGAGTGTGGACATCCATTGGAATCTTTCTTACTGCTGTGATACTTTGGCAACAAGATTATGGTCTTTCAGTACAGTTACTTCATTATTACAAAAGTTTTGCTGCAAAAGTGTTAATAACTTTAAAGAGTTTAACCGAGCTTCATCATGGTTGTTCTTGTTTTTAAAAATGATTTTCATGTGACGAGGATCTGTCTCACCCAGATGGGAACAAAGGGGGAAACACTTGATTGCTCCTGTTTTTTGGTCGCAAGGGCCTGTGAATTAGTCCTCTGTGGGTCCCACCGAGGCAAGCAGCACCCATGCTGCTTTCCTACTTCAATATTTAAAGTTCAAGGCTTCATTCTATGATCATCTTGCTGGTGCCAGTACAGAGCGAGACTGCGGATAGTTGGGAACCTGTCTCGGGGGCAGGGAATTCAGATGGTGTTCGTAAAGCAGTAGTGGAAATGAATAGGGTTGGGAAGCATTTTCCGATCAGGGCCAGTGTGATCTCCTGGACTCGTTTCGATCGCCTCAGGGGGTCGGAGAGGAATTTCCCAGATTTTTTTCCCCCATATTGGCCCTGGGGTTTTCACTCTGGGTTTTCGCCTCTCCCTGGAGATCACATGGTCTGGAATGGGGGGGTGGGGGTGAGTTAATAGGTTGTGATGAACAAAGCATCGTAGCTGTGAGGGACAGCTCGGTGGATAGGATATTAGGATGTAGATAGGCTGGAAAATTGGGCGGGGATCCTGGATTCAGGATTCAATCCTGGACCGGGGAGCGGCGCGGGCTTGGAGGGCCGAAGGGCCTGTTCCTGTGCTGTATTGTTCTTTATTCTTTGTTCTTTGTTTATAGCCCAGTGTTGAGCTTGCTGTAGGTTGGTTGCATGCTCAGACAGGGGGGCCAAGCAGTGTGCATCGCCAAGACACACTTTAGCCAACTTGCTTATCATAAAGGGGAGCTGCACCCATTATATACTGGCTGCTGTTGGGTGTTTGTGGAGAAGCTCATAGAATCATAGAACTCTATAGTTTAGAAGGAGGCCACTCAGCCCACCAAGTCTGCACCGACCACAATCTCACCCAGGCCCCATCCCCATAACCCCATGCACTTACCCTAGCTGGTCCCCCTGACACTGAGGGGCAATTTAGCATGGCCAATCCACCTAACCTGCACATCTTTGGAGTGTGGGAGGAAACTGGAGCACCCGGAGGAAACCCACGCCAACACGGGGAGAACATGCAAACTCCACACAGACCGTGACCCAAGCCGGGAATTGAATCCGGGTTCCTGGCGCTGTGAGGTTGCAGTGCTAACCACCATGCCATAATGCCAGGTGAGAAATTGACCTTCACGGGAGGAGAAGCATGAAAAATGAAGCAGGACCAGTTGCGAGAGGGGATTCCCAGGCTTTCAAGGTGGCATTGGAAATATTAGAAGGAGAGAGGCTATGGGGAGAATCTTACCAAAAAATAGCAGTATTGTTTCTGACGAGAAACTGGTCAGTTTTCTCTCCAGATCTTACGACATTCTGCCAAAAGAAAATCAAGGGGGCGTGTTTCATACTGTCATGTAGGGAGGCAGGGCCTCAACCTGCCAGCAATGCCCAGCTGCACAGATATTGGGGCACTATATTTAAAGGGCACCCCAATCATAACTTGAGTAAACCTTTCCCCCAGCCCACCCCGCATTCCATAAAAGTGAATGAAATGAAAGTGGCGAACTGTTTGCAAGATGAAACACATTCAGTATTGCATTGGAAGTGGGAAACCAACTCCTTGTCTTGTGTGCCAGAAGTAATATTTAGTTTGGCACACTCTATTTTGGCACATCTTAAGAGAGATGTTGAAGTTTCCCATCTGGCATAAATTGGGTACCAGCGCCCCAAACATTTCTGAAAAGTATTCACCTGAAGGTTAGTGATCTTGCTCTTTGGAATAAGTAATTTAGAGAGCTGCTCTAAGCAAGTGCATGACTAATTTAAACTTGGGTTCTATGATGTCAATAGCAACTCAATGGCTGGAATTTTACCATCCCCCCTGCCATGGGAATCGGAGTGGGTGAAGGGCAGACAATGGGAAGGTCCGTTGACCTCGGGCACGATTTTTACGGTTTCGGGCCAAGACCATAAAATCCCTGTGAATGCCCCAAGGACTCAACTGAGAGAAGTGTGCGCCATACAATGCTCCACCCAGTACCAGCTGACAATCTAGTCAGAAAGGAGCTCACAGCTAAGTACTTACATATTTTGGTGGTACAAGGAGCAGGCGTACTCCTCTGAACTCCACAAAAAGAATTCAGCCCATTATAACAGCGGGGTGCTTCATCCTGGATGTGATCCATCTGAAAGATCTATTTCTTACCAGCTGTCCAGATGTTATATCCAGGGTGCCCATTTTCTGCCCTCAGTCCCACAGCCCTATCAATGGAAACCTGGCCCTCTAAATGGACCAAGCATCCCATTGGCACTAATGAACTTCTGGATGGTTACTTGAATACTGTAAGGAGGGAAAATCTAATCCTTTTGCAATAATGTTGTCACAATAATGTCATAAAATGTCACAGAGCATTTTATAGTTCCAACCTTGCAAGTGTACAGAACATTATTGTGTGAAGTCATTTGATCTGTAGGTGAGTGAGGCAGAAGTGAAACCTGCTGTAGATTTGGACAGCATCATTCTCAATATTGTAAGTGACATTAAATGGGTAATATATTGTCTGGGCATTGTGTAATCCTTTAAGCAAACTGCTCTCTATAATAATAGTAATAGAAAATATGTGGATAGTAGGCAAGAAGACAAATGGTGCACAATTCTGCTGTAAAACAAGCCATTTATTAAAATGTTTTAAACTCTAGCAGCTTGGGTTCCATTAACTGCAATATTGTTGCTTCCTCACTTAATTGAATGTTTAGAGACCTTACACAATGACAATTAGTTTGTTTCCAGCTGAATATGAACATTTGATCAAATTAGCATGTAATTAATAATAATTTTCTATTGAATCAATAAGTAGGTTTCCAAATCAATCATGCATTTAAAATTATATATTCTGCTCACATAATTACATACTTCTGCAGCTCTGATACATTATTATTTGTAATAAGATTACATTTTGAAACAAGGCCTAATTATGGTCTATTAGACAAGACTAGTTGGCATGTAGATGAATCAACAATTTTGTATAAATAGCTTTGAGATTGGAGATTGTGTTGTTATACGTTGTTAGATCGGGTAAAGGCTTTTTAATCGTTGTAGTTCCAATTTCATATTTCAGTAGTTGTAACTAAAAAGCCATCATATTGGAATATTGTAATTTTTTTCTGTCCAGGTCATAAGCAGTTAAGAATGTATGTAAACACACAAGAACCCCAATATGACAATGGCTGGTTGATGGATGCTGACAATAGATTCAGATGAAGTCAATTTAATTGGCATAGGACCTTAATTGGCTATAAGCTGATTACAAACCTAGAACAAAAGGACAGATGACAGCGGGGTCATGTTTATCAAGGGGGAATGAAAGAATCAACAAGTTGAAGGAAACTGTTTTTATATATTTCGGGGACTATTTTGTTCATCCTTACAGCCAAGAAGAATATGGTTAAAATAATACAAAAGAAGAGGTTAGTTGATTTAGGAACTGAATAATTGAGTGATACTGATGAAGCAAGTTTAACATTTGTTCCTTATTCTGTATTGATTTAGCTTATCTGAGCTGAGATGTTAGGGCTATGTCATGTCCATAAGACATGACATAGCCCTAACTTCTTACTGTATTTACCCCAGTCCAACGCCGGCATCTCCACATCATAAGACATGAAGCAGATCATTAAATTGTTAAATCAAACCTTACTTCCTATTGATTTAAAAATGTACTTTGCTGGATCAAAAGCATGGCTGCTACAGGTCACATGATTTGCTAGTAATTATAGGACAAAGCTCAACCTTCATCTTTGTGAAATCTCACACCTGTCATTGTGTGGACTCATTTCAATCAAAGAAACAAGGAAGCAACAGACGGTCTGTCTCCCCAACCTGGATTTATAACAAAGAGAGAGCCATTGAAATTTGTTATACCTGCAGAGGGAAGCTTGTTATACCTGCAGAGGTGCTAATAACCACCATCTGTCTCCTAAGGTGAACAATGGATTTTGACCTGAGGCATAAAAACTGATTGTTACCCTGAAACTGATTGCTCAGTGGACAAAACCACATGACCTAAGGTCTTTTGGCCGTTGGAAAATTTTAATATTAAATTTCTGGACTCCCAAGTCAATTTACTGTTAAAAATCCAGGCTGTCAATACCAAAGCCAGCCTCCAGGTTGACAACAAAGCCTGCCCAAAGTCTAAATCTCCTTGAAGCCTGGTTCTCTGGAGGATTCCTGCCATCATCTGCCTGGCGGACTAAGCCTCTGTATACCAACCTCATTGTGCTGCCTTGTCATCAACTTTAAAGGACGTTTGCCACACTTGCTTTAGCTAGTTGAATCCGCCTGAACCTTGACTCCTACGTAAAAGAACCCTCACTGGACCCTGACATTCACATGAATTAATATCCGTATCTTTGCTTCTATTTTTAAATTATTACTTGTTGTAAAACTATTTTCTTTCCTATTTCCTTCTTCTTTGCTTGTGTGTGTGTGTAGTTGTGCTGACCATCCCTCAACTTGAATCTATGAATCAACAAGATCTCTGATTTAACACGACAGTGAGTTTGCAACTTAAAATTGACTTCACGTACTGAGGTTTTGGGGAAACACACTGAAACTACTTCAAAAAGCAAAAACTCTGCTTGCAGGCAGACAATGAGAAAAGTAAAGTGTGCCTCCCTCTCCTGCCCTAACAGTTACCACAAGTGGTCCCGGAGTTTCTGGGATAGAGAATGGATGTCAGCTTGGTTCGTCATTCCTAATCGCTGCAGTTGACTCCTGCTGTAAGTGAGTATCTGTGAACATTGACAAGATATGGAGAGCCGGCGTTGGACTGGGGTAAGCACAGTAAGAAGTCTCACAACACCAGGTTATAGTCCAACAGGTTTACTTGGTAGCAAATACCATAAGCTTTCGGAGCTTGCTGCTCCTTCGTCAGATGGAGTGGTCTCTGTTCTCCAACAGTGCACAGACACAGAAATCAAGTTACAGAATACTAATTAGAATGCAAATCTCCACAGCCAGCCAGGTCTTAAAAGGTACAGATAATGTGGTTGGTGGGAACATTAAACACAGGTTAAAGAGATGTGTATTGTCTCCAGACAGAACAGCTGGTGAGATTATGCAAGACCAGGGGCAAGCTGTGGGGGTTACTGATAATGTGACATAAATCCAACATCCCGGTTTAGGCCGTCCTCATGTGTGCGGAACTTGGCTATCAGTTTCTGCTCAGCGACTCTGCGCTGTCGTGTGTCGTGAAGGCCGCCTTGGAGAACGCTTACCTGAAGATCCAAGGCTGAATGCCCGGTGACTGCTGAAGTGCTCCCCCACAGGAAGAGAACAGTCTTGCCTGGTGATTGTCGAGCGGTGTTCATTCATCCGTTGTCGTAGCGTCTGCATGGTTTCCCCACGAACATGACGAACATCTCGCCAAGGCCATCCCCACATCTTCAAACAACCATGCAACCTCAAACAGACCATTGTCCACAGCAAACTACCCAGCCTTCAGGAGAACAGTGACCATGGCACCACACAACCCTGCCACAGCAACCTCTGCAAGACGTGCTGGATCATCGACACGGATGCCATCATCTCACGTGAGAACACCATCTACCAGGTACACAGTACATACTCTTGCAACTCGGCCAACGTTGTCTACCTGATACGCTGCAGGAAAGGATGTCCCGAGGCATGGTACAGTGGGGAAACCATGCAGACGCTACGACAACGGATGAATGAACACCGCTCGACAATCACCAGGCAAGACTGTTCTCTTCCTGTGGGGGAGCACTTCAGCAGTCACGGGCATTCAGCCTTGGATCTTCAGGTAAGCGTCCTCCAAGGCGGCCTTCACGACACACGACAGCGCAGAGTCGCTGAGCAGAAACTGATAGCCAAGTTCCGCACACATGAGGACGGCCTAAACCGGGATGTTGGATTTATGTCACATTATCAGTAACCCCCACAGCTTGCCCCTGGTCTTGCATAATCTCACCAGCTGTTCTGTCTGGAGACAATACACATCTCTTTAACCTGTGTTTAATGTTCCCTCCAACCACATTATCTGTACCTTTTAAGACCTGGCTGGCTGTAGAGATTTGCATTCTAATTAGTATTCTGTAACTTGATTTCTGTGTCTGTGCACTGTTGGAGAACAGAGACCACTCCATCTGACGAAGGAGCAGCAAGCTCCGAAAGCTTATGGTATTTGCTACCAAATAAACCTGTTGGACTTTAACCTGGTGTTGTGAGACTTCTTACTGAACATTAACAAGGCCACGTTCAGGTTTGGCTGTGATTTATTTTTGTTTATATCCAATTCAATCCAATCAAAGTCCAATTCAAAGTCTCAACAAGTGAGATATTCCAGATCCAAGCTGACAAGACAGGCTTCCCACTTCCTGTCTTGGTCTTGATCTACATGATCCAAGCTGATTAGAACAGGCATTGCACCTTCTCCAAGGCTTGATTTCATTTGCATCTTGGAGAAAAAGCCGAGATACCGCTTTAAAAAATAGCTTCAAATGAAGCCTCAGTGTAACCTCATGACTTCAACCAAGTGCAGGACATCAATACTACACCTGATCTTAGCCAAAAGATCAAGAAGCTGTGATACTCCAGATGATCACTATATTGGAAAGTAAGGCTGACAAGTACAAACCTCTACTTGAGAGGGATACTAAGGAGTGCCTTTCACACAGCACCTCGAATGCCTTTTGAATGGTGAGAAAAATTCCAAAGGGGATAGAAATGCTCTCATTTGAAATATGGATATTTATGAAAGATAGAGTTCAAGATGGTAAGTGACATGTCTCAGGGCTCAGTGCTGGGGCCATGACTGTTTCTAGAACGTTCCTCATAACCCTGGCTACCTGGCAGGAACTGGGCAGTAATTTAGTTGGCAATTAAAATGCCCTGGGTGATTTACCCGCTGATTTCTAAATCTTGATTTTAGTCCACTCTCCTGAGCAGATGGCAAGGGTCCTTCTTTAATATGCTTTTCATGGTCTGATGACATTATTAGGCCCTGTCAACCATTTTAACTCAAACCTGAGCAAGGAAGCCATTGTGCCTTACCACCAGGGTGAAACTGGACAGTGGGGCAGAATTCTCCCAAGCCCCTGCCGTGTGATTGATGGCAGGCATGATAGGAGAATACGGCAGGTGAGTCAGAAATCGGTTTCACGCTGGCATGAATTTACAGCGGGAACTTCCACTGGTGCCCACCATGGTGGGTCAGAAAACCCATCAGAGGATCATTTACATCCTGTTAATGGGATGCAGATGAAGGCCACAGAATACAGTATGAAACGTTCAGGTCCATAATTAATGGTGTTGAGGCCGGAAACACTGGCATCAACCAACAATGTGGAAAATTGCCCAGGTATGTTTTGTATACAAAAGGCAGAATAAATCCAACCCAGCCAATTACCGCCCAATCAGTCTACTCCCAATCAAAGTAAAGTGATGGAAGGGGTCATCAATAGTGATATCAAGCAGCACCTGCTCATCAATAACTTACTTAGTGATGCCCAGATTTGGTTTTGCCAGGGACTGTCAGCTCCTGATCTCATTACAACCTTGGTTCAGACAAGGACAAAAGAGCTGAATCCACATTAAGGCCGCATTTGACCAGATGTGGCACCAAGGAGCCCTAGCAAAACTGGAATCAATGGGTATCAGGGGCAAACTCTCCAATGGTTGGAGTCATACCTGGCACATAGGAAGATGGTTGTGGTTGTGGGGGGGTCAGTCATCTCAGCTCCAGGACATCTCTGCAAGAGTCCCTCAAGTTAGCATCCAAGGCCCAACCATCTTCAGCTGCTTCATCAATGACCTTCCTTCGGTCATAAGGTCAGAAGTGGGAATGGTCACCGATGATTGCACAATGTTCAGCACTTATGTTCAAATGCAACAAGATCTGCACAATATCCAGGTTTGGGCTGACAAGTGGCAAGTAACATTTGGGTCACACAAAAGCCAGGCAATTACCATCACTAATAAAAGATAATCTAACCATCACCCCTTGACATTCAATGGTGTAACCATCACTGAATCCCCCACTGTCAACATCCTTGGGATTACCATTGACCAGAAACACAACTGCACTCGCCACGTAAACACAGTGGCTACAAGAGGAGGTCAGAGGCTAGGAATACTGCGGCGAGTAACTCACATCTTGACTCCCCAAAGCCTGTCCACCATCTACAAGGCATAAGTCAGGAGTGTAATGGAATACTCCCCACTTGCTTGGACAGGTGCAGCTCCAACAACACTCGAGAAGCTTACCATCATCCAGGACAAAGCAGCCCACTTGATTGGCACCACATCTACAAACATTCAACCTCGCCACCACCGACGCTCAGTAGCAGCAGTGTGTACTATCTATAAGATGCACTGCAGAAGTTCACCAAATTCACTTAGACAGCACCTTCCAAACCCATGATCACTTCCATCCTTAAGGACAAGGGCAATAGCTACATGGGAATACCAACACCCTTCCAAACCGCTCTTCATCCTGACTTGGAAATATATCACCGTTCCTTCGCAGTCGCTGGGTCAACATCCTGGAATTCCCTTACTAACGGCATTGTTTGTCAACCCACAGCACGTGGACTGCAGCGATTCAAAAAGACAGCTCACCACCACCTTCACAAGGGCAACTAGGGATGGGCAATAAATGCTGGCCAGCCAGCGACGCCCATGTCCCTTGAATGAATAAAAAAAACTTTGACTTATTTTCCTGTGGGCCGCCACAGCGGGAAACATTCCACATTCCTGCCCTGCCACGGCACTTAAGTCTTAAAATGGGAGAATTCCATCTCACGATGTGAAGGATTCTGAAATGTAGGTTTTTAAAAACAACTTTTCTCTGTGGGGATGGGAAGCCACAGAGTGCTCCTCCTGGCCCTTTCGCAAAATTTAGGTCTTTCCTGCCCTGAACTCCCATGGACCCCCCTCCCCCCCTTCTCCACTCCTACCCGCCTACCATTGGATGGCTTGACTTTCTATAGGCCAACAGTTGTTGGTGGCACAATAAGAGTCCCGAAGTTGCTGCTGCCAGGCAGGTGGGAAACAACCTCTCCAGCACAGTTGTCCCTGGATACCTGTTAGGGGTTAAAATATCATCCGTACTCCCTCCTGCCCTGTTTCCTCTATTTTAGAGTCATACGCCGGAATTCTATCGCCCCACCCGCCACGGAATCGGAGCAGGCAGGGGCAGACAGTGGAAATATCCGTTGACCTCGAGCGGGATTTTTCGGTCTTGGGTCGAGCAAGGTCGTAAAACCCAGGCCATCGAGTCATGTAGCGCAGAAAAGGCCCTTCGGCCCATCATAGAAATCATAAAAACCCTACAGTGCAGAAACAGGCCATTCGGCCCATCAAGTCTGCACCGACCACAATCCCACCCAGGCCCTACTCCCATATCCCTACACATATTACCTGCTAATCCCTCTAACCTACGCATCTCCGGACACTAAGGGGCAATTTTAACCTGGCCAATCAACCTAACCCGCACATCTTTGGACTGTGGGAGGAAACCGGAGCACCCGGAGGAAACCCACGCATACACGAGGAGAATGTGCAAACTCCACACAGACAGTGACCCGAGCCGGGAATCGAACCCAGGACCCTGGAGCTGTGAAGCAGCAGTGCTAACCACTGTGCTACCGTGCCGCCCCATCGAGTCTGCACTGACAATAACTACCACTAAAGGTGCGCTAATCCCATAGAGAGTTTCTTCCACGTTGTGACTTCACTTTTCATTTTTGAATAAACAAAAATAGAGTAGACGATTCCTGGGATTGGATTAAGGTAAGGAATAGGTCTTCAGCATTAAACTTTTAAACAAAACATATAGAAAAGTTACTCAACATCCATTACTATGCAAGGGCTTTGTGTAGCCAGTTGTAAATTATGAGGGAAGAAGATTTATCCTGTTTGCCAGTTACATGTGGATTAAGAATGTACTTCTTATATTGCTCTAAATAGCAAACAATGAAAATCCTATCCCTAATGCCTGTTGTGACATATGTTTGCAGATAAATATGATTATCCTCCTTTGAGAATGCAAACTTACTGATTACCAAAAAGCTGTTTTATGCATGATTTCCACTCAAGTCTGTCTGTACCAGCCTTAGACTTGTGGAGCAGAAATGAGCAGAAGGATATTATTATCGAATTCATTGAGTTCCTTTGTTTCTATGTATTTTATTAACTCATGCTGTTAACATGCTACAATTTACATGAAAATTATTTGTAGGTGCCTCCTTCAAAATTGAAGTGTATTTCTATTGTAGAGTACTGAATGCTTTGTAGTGTCTCCAACAAATACGAACCATGTGCTGTTTTGTTCCCGTTGTGTATGTATACTTATCGCACTGCTTTGGAAAAGACTAGAAAAGAATTGCCGTTTAGCTGTAGGGCACTATAGCAAGCACACCATGGGGGTGCTATTAAACTTTAAGTTCCTGTTGCCACTGTCTCTGCAGCAGAACACTAATAACACATGCAGATAGGAAAAACATCCATCAAAACCTGACAAAACTGACACCAATATTCTCAGATTGGCATCATATCTGTTAAAATCTTGCCGTGAGATTGCTAATAGGTCTTTGGAGGTCTATGGGACAATTATGTCTTCAGAAGACTGCATGAGTCAAGATAAATTCACAATGAAATAGAATGAGCAAGCAGTAAGAGACAGACAGTAGATTGCATGAGATTCACTATTTTCTTTGCAGACGGAAGATTCAAACCATATTTACTGCAATAAAATTGGATTCAATTATGCAGGAACCTTTTACATCAATTTTGGATCCACAATTCTCTTGTAATTTCTATACAAAGAATTGTCAACTGTATTTTGATATCTGACCACACAGCGACATTTTTCTATTTTTAAAAATTGCTTCCACCTATTGTTCACTGTTGCAAATATCTTAATCTGCTTTGTAGCTAACAATGATCTGGATGTTGCATCTCACTGCATTCAATCAATTTAAATCAAACATTACATTTTTAAAGCTATTTAGAAGGAAGGGGACAAAATCATACTGCACTTTTATCAGCAAGCTAAGGATGGTGATAAGATTAATTAACAATTCCCATGCAGATATTGCTGGTTTGGAGGTTGAATGTAGACTAAATGTGAAAATGCTGGTCTGAATCCAATATAAAACGGTATACATCCTAATAATGCATTCTAATCAACGTCTTTGCACAGCTGAATGTCAACCTAACAACATTTTAGCAGATTTGTCAAATTCATAAGCAGCTTAACTGGATGAACTGGAACATTACTCTTCGTTTGTAGTCTTATAATATTTTGTAACGATATTATTGTTATTCTTTCAAATTACATTTTTGTTCATAAACAGTTTGTACAGAGATCAGCGCTACTGTGCCTCTGGGATACGATGTGAATGTTACGAGTAACTGTAATATTTCTCTCCTTTGACTTTTATGCAAGCCTGGTATTGAATTCACAATTCATTCCATATTCCCTATCAGGTTTAAAAAATGCACTGGTCTTTTGTGATTTAATTCTTTTATAGGTGAAATGATATAACATCATTTATAGACCAATTTCATTTACTTCTTTGGCTTAAAGATGAAAAAGTATTAAGTTTGAAGAAAAAATGATGTATACCCTTTCTAGTGGCTCTACTGCATAGGGATATAAACCATTTTTGCCGTGACCTCACTCCTCACAGTGCCAGACTTTACTCGGGAAAATTAATTTTAATGTAATCCTAATCTCTAGAGCAGTGGCTTTTATACTTGTGGGTTCTTGTGATTTAGAATCTGGAATTTGAATTGCTTCCCTTCTATTTGATCCAGGTCTAGACTCATTGAGTTGCTCATCTTTGTAATGACATAAACGCTTCTAACCCATGGGAGAAGACGTGGCAGTGAAGTGCGTCCCTATGTTGATGTGGGCTTCGCAAGTTAGAGTTAATGAATTTCACAGCTTTTTTTAATCTACCCCGGTTTATATTGTGGATTTTCTGGTACATCCAGTTGGTTAATTTTACAGGTTTTCTGTTGTATTAAAAGTGAATTCATTTTTAATAAATGGTATTCCATTATTATAAGGTTAAGAAAAGAAATTCTGAAGACCAAGAGAAACAATTGCTAAGGAATATGAAAACAAAAAAGTAAGGTTTTCGACAGATACATAAATAACAAAAGAAAGATCACAATAGGGAAAGGGCCAGTAAGGGATACACACAATAAACGCAAAGGGTAATGATGATGAAATGGCAGAAATATTAAATAATTCTTTTGCCTCAGTGTTTAACAGAGAGACTTACATGGCAATCACAACATCAGAAAAAGAGTTGGGAAAAAGAGATATAAAGACGTTTAAGATAACAAGGGACAAGATAAATGATAAATGAATGAGCTGGAGAGGATAAAACCCTTGGTCTGGATAGATTGCATCTACACAGATTGAAATAAGTTAGGGAAGAGATAGTGGAGGCACAACTGCACATAGATAAAAATTCATTGGAAAAGGGAATAGTGCCAGAGGATTGGTGGATGGCCAGTGTGAATTCTTTACATAAAATATGATTTAGAGCAAGCCCAGGGAACAACAGACCAAGACTTAACATCAGTAATAGAAGGATAGTATCACCCTTAATTAAAGGTGTAATAAAAACATATGAAACTATAAAGAACAAAGAAAATTACAGTGCAGGAACAGGCCCTTCGGGCCTCCAAGCCTGCACCGACCATGCTGCCCGACTTAACTAAAACCCCCTATCCTTCTGGGGACCATATCCCTCTATTCCCATCCTATTCATGTACTTGTCAAGACGCCCCTTAAAAGTCACTACGTATCCACTTCCACTACCTCCCCCGTCAACGAGTTCCAGGCACCCACTACTCTCTGTGTAAAAAATCTGCCTCGTACATCTCCTTTAAACCTTGCCCCTCGCACCTTAAACCTATGCCCCCTAGTAATTGACTCTTCCACCCTGGGAAAAAGCTTCTGACTATCCACTCTGTCCATGCCCCTCATAATCTTGTAGACTTCTATCAGGTCTCCCCTCAACCTCCGTTGCTCCAGTGAGAACAAACCAAGTTTCTCCAACCTCTCCTCATAGCTAATGCCCTCCATACCAAGCAACATCCTAGTAAATCTTTTCTGTTACCTCGCCAAAGCCTCCACATCCTTCCGGTAGTGTAGTGACCAGAATTGAACATTATATTCCAAGTGCGGCCTAACTAAGGTTCTATAAAGCTGCAACATGACTTGCCAATTTTTAAACTCAATGCCCCGGCCGATGAAGGCAAGCATGCCGTATGCCTTCTTGACTCCTTCTCCACCTGCATTGCCACTTTCAGTGACCTGTGTACCTGTACACCCAGATCCCTTTGCCTATCAATACTCTTAAGGGTTCTGCCATTTACTGTATATGGCAGTATATAATAGAGCAGTCAGTGTGCATTCCAAAAGGAAAGGTCATGCTCAACAACCTTAGTGAATTATCTGAAGAAGTAATAGAACGGGTGAATAAGCTTAATACAATAAATATAATGGGCATGATCTCACCATACCATTGTGCTCATCGATCAGCGTGGCGAAGTGGGAAAATAGCGAAAATAGCGATGCTAAAAATCAGATTCGTGACTGGCACCAAATGGTTTACTATATTCCCAGCCCCTATTTACTGGCGTGAACTACTGTGCACCCAAAATGGGCACTAAGCTTATTAGCTTGCATTTGAATGGATTTCAATATCATTAGTGAGGTTAGCACACATGATTCTCCCCTTCTGGATGCTTCCAAACCTCAGCGAGACATTACCCCGGCACGAATCACTACAGAAGCGATTCTCCCAAAAGAATTCTAAGTGCTGAATTTGCGTGAAAACTGGAGTAACTCCCTGCTGATTTTTTTAGTGGGATTTTCAGAATGAATCTCCCACATTCTGTGCACTGCAAAGTGCCCGAGAGTGAATCACCCTGAAAATCAGGAGGCAGGGCCTTTCCCGCCCGAGAGGCCGGCAGCATAGCGCTGAGCGGGCCACTGTGCATGCGCCAATCTGTCAGTGCCGAGATCAGCGCATGCGTAGTGGCCCCGCACTGCCAGCCTCCCGATCAATAACTGGCCAGTCCTGCGATCCCCGCATCGCTGCACCTCCGAAACCCCAATCCCTGAGAGCTGGCCTCCTGGACATCTCCTGATAAGTCCCGATGTCTCCCCCCTCCCACCAGCCCTGACCTCCCCTCCCCCGGCAGTCCTGTCCCCACCACCCCCCCACCCGGATGGCCAGCCCCGATAACCCCCCCCCCCCTCTGCCACCGATCCCTATGCAGAGTGGCAGCGGGACCCCCCTCATCAATTGGTCCCTTTAGGCCCCACCCCCAACAGGCCCTGCCCCCTCTGGCCCCATCTCCTTTGCACTGCCTGATGCCCAGTGGGCAGTGCCAAGGTGCCTCTTGGGTATTGCTGGGGGGGCAGGCTGGCACTGCCAGGCTGGCACTGCCCAGGAGGCACACCTCCTTGCCCCGACCTCCTTAGGGGCCCTCAATGACCTTTGGCTTGCAACAGTGCTAAGTGTACGGAGGTGAGCTAACATAGGAATGTTGGGTGTGAGTTCTGATTGAGAGAGGTTGCCGGCAAGTGGGCAGTGGTGATGTAGTAAGTTGAGCAGAGATGAAGCTAGTGGTGCAATTGGTAGGATATGGCATTTGAAGAGGAACTGCTGACCTTGACTCTCATGCAATCTCATTAGTATCTTTTTTCACTGCATCCAGTCCTTGGGGTTAAGTTCCTGACATTGACCTCCACTGCTGTCTCTTTCCTCTGCCTTATGAACCTGTGTCTGGAGGACCTCTGGTTCCATCCCACCATCGAAACATGCCTTCTCCCCAGCTCTTCCACATAGACCTCCAGTGCAGCAATGAAAAACCATGCTGCTTCTCTCTGTCACGGTCAACCATTGTCGCATCTTCCGCAGCACAACATTCAGAATGATCTCGGCACCATCAGCAATCACAATGCACTTCTCCTTTAAATAGTACAGAACAGCTCTAAGCAATGCGAGGCATTCATGATATTCACAACAGATGCAAACAGCCCAGTCAACAGCAGGGAAGCACTTGCTGCATACAGCAATCGCAAAAACCAGCAGACAGCACCAAGTTGATACCTTGCCTGCAGTGCAATGAATTGACGCAGTTACTCATGCATCGCAATCCCTGCGCCTGTTTTCGGGGGTTATCCAATTTAATCTGCTATATGTCTTCAGGACGTTTCAAGCCATTTCACAGCCATTGTATTCAATTTCAGCACCACAAAGTTCCACAAGCAGAAATGGGGTAATGAAGATGCTGACTCCCTGCTGGGATACATTTGATGATCATCAGTGTTTCCTCACTCATGTAGCCATTCCTTGTGTGAGGCAGCAGAACAAGATTTTACATTGCATTTGACCAAAAGAGGAAAACAGTTTAACCTAACTATGTCATCACCTGAGCCAGAAGTCACCGGACAGTGATCAAGAGCAGGACACCGTGTTTCTTGCATGCTATGCAGACAAAGCATACTGTTCATAGAGAAGGAAACGAGAGAGTGCAGAATGTAGTGTTACAGTCATAGCTAGGGTGTAGAGAAAGATCAGCTTAATGCAAGGTAAGTCCATTCAAAAGTCCTGTAAGTGCTTGGTGTAAGTGCTTGGCTGAGGAGCCAATGGTGCGAAGCTATCATCCTTGGGATTATGTCTGAACGCCTCTAAGTCAGAATCCCGCCTAAACAGCAGCAGGGAAGAAGCTGTTCGGTTGGTACGTGACCTCAGACTTTTGTATCTTTTTCCCGACGGAAGAAGGTGGAAAAGAGAATGTCCGGGGTGCGCCGGGTCCTTAATTATGCTGGCTGCTTTGACAAGGCAGCGGGAAGTGTAGACAGGGTCAATGGATGGGAGGCTGGGTTGCGTGATGGATTGGGCTACATTCGCAACCTTTTGTAGTTCTTTGTGGTCTTGGGCAGAGCAGGAGCCATACCAAGCTGTGATACAACCAGAAAGAATGCTTTCTATGGTGCATCTGGAAAGGTTGGTGAGAGTCGTAGCTGACATGCCAAATTGCCTTAGTCTTCTGAGAAAGTAGAGGCGTTGATGGGTTTTCTTAACTATAGTGTCGGCATGGGGGGACCAGGGCAAGTTGGACACCTAAAAACTTGAAGCTCTCAAACCTTTTTACTTCATCCCCATTGATGTAGACAGGGGCATGTTCTCCTTAATGCTTCCTGAAGTCAAAGACAATCTCCTTCATTTTGATCCTTCTGCCAATATCAATTCTACCCTGCTCTCCTGGTTGAAATCAGCCAGCAGACGAAAGGCCAAATCTGGAACCTTCCAGACTCTGTGGGTGGGATTTTATGGCCTCGTTCATCCCGAAACTGTAAAATCCCACCTAAGGTCAATGGACCTTCCCACTGTCTGCCCCTCGCCCGTTCTGATTCCCGTGGCGGGTGGGACGGTAAAATTCCAGCATATGGATCAGCCAAGCACTGTCATAAAATGAATATATCTGAGGGAAACTCTTAGAAATGTACAGGTAAAAACATCTGCTCACATATTTCCTTCTGAACAGAAGACGATCTCCTCTTGAAACTGAGTGATGAGAATATTTAGATTTTCTAAATGTTAACAAATCAAATATTTAACTCAATCCGCTTTCACTGACAAAATTCCGATAGAGAATCAGATCATTGAAAACTCTTAGTTAAATGAACCATTTGCACAGTCTACTAATGATAGACTGGAAGCTGCATTTTCCCCCATTTAATCTTTGCTTCAAAGTAATTGGGAAAAGGATCTTATTTATCGTTGGTTATATATGATTTTTAAAATTTGCAAAATAAGCCCAAAGTTAAATTTCCACTTTCATTAAAGGAAAAATCGGAGGCTGGAGGACTTGAGTCACTTTCACACTCTCAGTGTGAATGAGAATTGATATTGGCAGAAGGATCAGAACAGATTATTTCACTGCCAGCTTGTTGGAGAATATTATGCAGCAGAGAAAGATCCATAGAGTGGAGTATTTTTTGAAATTTTTAATCTTTCCTTCTTTTATACAAAACTGTTCTTGATCCATCAGTTACCCTTGACGGTTTCTATTTTAATAACAAATAAGTTCTGGAAGTCTGTAATGTTCTACAGGCCAACTCCATTTTCAGCAATTGACATGAGCATTTCTCCCATTTTGAAGATCTTTGAACATTTTGTGATTCTCTCGCTATGTACTTGGTTGAAAAACCAAGGGTTTTAGCCCACATATTGGGGCTGATTCTTCCCAAAATATTCTAAGTGTCGAATTTGCGTAAAAACTGGAGTAAATCAGGTTGTTTTTTCCAGTGGGAGGTTCAAAATGAATCTCCCACACTCTGTGCACTGCAGAGTGCATTAGCATGATTCACTGCAGAAATCAGTGGGTGAAACCGATTCCCGCTGGAGAGGCCAGCAGCATAGTGTTGAGCGGGACACTGCGCATGTGCCGATCTGTCAGCGCTGTGATCGGCACATACGCAGGAGCCCCGCACTGCTGGCCTCCCGATTGTTAAAACTCTTACTGTGTTCTCCCGATTGCTGGCCAGCTCAACCACTGGCCAGCCCCGTGACCCCCCCACTGCCCGATCGCTGGCCCCCCCGAACGTGTCCAGGCCCAGCCCCAACATGTCCAGGCCCAGCTCCCAGCCCGGCTCGATCTCCCACCATCCCCCTCTACTCAGGTCCGCCTCAATCTCCCGCATCCCCCAACCCCCCTGGCAGCCCCACTCTCAAGCCTCCCCCCTCAATTCCACATTGCTCACCGCCACCAGCAGTCCCGGCCCCCCCACAGTGTCAACTGTCCCCATGCAGCCCTGACCGCACCCCCCCACGCTTGCTGATCCCCCCTGCAGCCCCAACTGTCCCCCCCCGCAGCAGGCTGCCTTCCCCCCCCGCCATCCCGATGACCAGCCCCGATCGCTGGTCTCCCTCTCTCTATCACAGATCGCAGTGCATAGTGACAGTGGGACCCCCCACCCCCTTAAATCTTCCTGCAATTTGGCCCCACCCCATTCGGCCCCACCCCTTGGCACTGCCCTATGCCTGGTGGGCAGTGTCAAGATACCCCCTGGGCATTGGCACTTTGCCCCTTGGGCAGTGCCAGGGGGCCCATGCTGTTACTGCCAGGGTGACAATGCCCGTTGGAACCCCCCAGCACCTGACCCTCTGGGGGGGCCTCGATTGCCCCCCTTCACTCCAGTGGGGTCGGACCACCAGCTCGCCACAAGTGGGGAGCTACAGTAAACCCCGCTGGAGTGAACCACTCCTGGTGGGGGGAGGGGTGGGGGGGGGGGGGGGGGGTGGGCAGATGCTAGCAGGCCCGGAGACTTAATAGCCAGAAATCGGCATGGAGCTGACGGCACTGGAAATCTGGTGCTGGGAGACGTGTGGAGGCCGTGGTGCCCAACAGGGAGCCTGCAAAACGGCCTCCACTCGAGTTTCCCGGCCCGCCATGCCATAAAAACAGCGTACCAGGATGGGAGAATCACCCCATTGTCGTTTAAATCAGACATATGGCTGAAGTTAGTTCACCTCCAAGTACTTGCAGAGCCTGCCACCAAAAGTGCCACAGACTTTAGCTGATCTTCTGGAGTTGATGTCATTTAGATATTGGAGGCATTTCAGTGGCCCCCACCATGGGCATTCTTTGCTCTGACAAGCTTCTGTATTGCCTGTAACATTGACACATTTACAATGTTTACTTTAGCTTTCTTCATCAACCTGCGCCATCCATCATTCTTTGAGTGCTATACAGGTTCTGTTAGCAACAATAATTTCTTAGACTCTCTCTGTTCTCAGAGATGCTGGACACCAAGTCAAAATGAGCATTCCTGGAAGCCAGTGGTACAAAGATCTAAATGGAGAGTAATATTCTGGAAGATGTATTCATCTTATTTTTTAATCTTTATACTTTCCTGGAGCATTTGTTGCTCATTCCCAATTGTCCTTTAACTGAATGGCTGCTACGCTATTAGAGGCAGTACGATGGCACAGTGGTTAGCACTGCTGCCTCACAGCGCCAGGGACCCGGGTTCAATTCCGGCCTCAGGTCACTGTATGTGTCGAGTTTGCACATTCTCCCCATGCCTGTGTGGGTTTCCTCCAGGTGCTCCGGTTTCCTCCCACAGTCCAAAGATGTGCAGGTTAGATTGATTGGCCATGCTAAATTGACCCTAGCGTCAGGGGGATTAGCGGGTAAATGTGTGGGGTTATGGGAATAGGGCTTGGGTGGGATTGTGGCCAGTGCAGACTCGATGGGCCGAATGGTCTCCTTCTGCACTGTATAATTCTATGATTCTATTTCACAGGGCAGTTAAAAGTCAGCAACATTTCTGTAGGTCTGGAGTCACAGACAGATAAGGATGGTAGAGTTCTTTCTTAAAGAACATTAGTGAATCAGGTGGGCATTTACAACAAAAAAATGATAGTCACATGATTGACATTACTGAGACTAGTTTTATATTCCAGATTTATTAACTGAGTTTAAAATTCTACCAGCTGTCAGGATGGAATTTGAATCCATGTCCACACAGCAGTAGCCTGGACTACTAGTCCAGTGACATTACCAAAACACTACAGCTCCCCCTGCACCTTCTTTTAATATACGTCCCATGTTCAGTATTGTTTGGATTACCTGATAGGAAATTGGGAACAAACTGTAAGATGAGCAGTGGGGAACAAATGATCTCAGCCATTATACATATAATTTAAGGATAATTTGGACAATTTGGTTTCATTACATTGAATCAGGAGCTAGATTAAATATTTTGCCCCTTGACTGGGTAAATGATGAAAGAAAAATAGTCTAAATGTCATATTTTATGGGAACAAAGACTTGGTTATCATTTTACTGTAACACACAAGGTCATAAATTCAGAATTCCTGCAGTGAATGCCTAAAGGTGAAAGATTTCTTTCTTCATTAACAGGATCTAGGCACTGCTGACAAGGCCATCATTTATTACCCATCATAATTGTCTTTGAGATGGTGGTGAGTTGATTTCTTGAACCTTTGCAGTCTGTGCAGCATACTGGATGAGCAGAAATGTCTTCTAATTAAATATTGGGAAGACTAAAGTCATTATTTCCATCCCTTCTCCAAACTCCATTTCCTAGCTATCAACTCCATCCCTGTTCCTGCAACAGTCTGAGATTAACCCAGTCTGTTCACCAGCCTTGGTGTACATTTGATTTCCAGGATAAGCATCCAACCTCATATCCTTGTATTCACCAAGATTGCCTATTCTCATCTCCCTAACCTTACCTCTGTTTCATCTGATCTGCTGCTCAAACCTTCATTCAGGCCTTTTACCACTAAGGGCCAGATTTTACCATCACGTTGCGGCCGTTTTTGGGCGCGAAAACTTGGTAAAGTCGGGCGTGAGGCGAGTAACATGATCCGTGCCACCTCCGCACCAGTTCCCCCTTTACCAAGGCCCGAAAATGGCCATGATTGGGACCTTGCCTGAAAAGGGTGCGACGGCCATTTAAATGCATTTGCATGTATTTAAATTGACTTTATGAGCTGCACGCTCAACCTTACCGGCACGTCCCCCTTTACCACTGTGTTCGCCCATCCAGAATTGGTGCAAAACAGACATGCTCCATAGAAGTCCGATTCGGGCGCTCCAGTTAGTGAGGAGGTAGGTGCCTGGTCTCCGATGGCTCTCTGCTTCAGGTTGGGGGGGGGGGGGTGCGGGGAGCGGTGGGTCTGCTGCCACTCTGCCTGAGATCAGTGGAGGGGAAGGGGGGTCCGCTGCCACTCTGCCTGAGGTTGGTGGGGGGAAAGCGGGGGGGAAGGGCCCACGATCGGTCTGGGTGGTGGGGGTATGGGGGGATAAGGGGGTCAGTAATGTTATGGGGGTGGGGCAATGTCTGTGGGGGACAGGGGGAGGCATTATCCGACCCGCGAGGGATGTGGCAGGGGAGCAGCATTCTACCATTTTTTTTCTGCGCATGCGCAGTTGGAGGTACCGATCAGAGCTGCAGGGTTTCGGGCACATTAAGCCCCGCCCACTGGCTTGTGCCGAGTCGGAATCACTGATTTTTTTCAGGCAGAGTGCATATGGGGGCACCTGAGAATGGGTCTAAAAGTCGGATCTGGAACACTCCCAGTTTCAACTGCCTAGCACTTAGAATCAAAATGTTAAAATAGGGCTCTAAATTGACAATTCCCATGCACATGCTGGGCAGCTACATTCTACCCTCCATAATCTTAAAATCATCCAAACCTCTGCCACCCATGCCTTAACTCGCACCAAGTTCCATTGCCCTATCACCCTTGTTTTTGTTGACCTATATTGGCTCCAGGTTAAGCAAAGCCTTGATGTTAAAATTCTTATCACGTTCCTCCTTTCAGCCACTTCTTAAAAACCTACCGTTTTGACCAAGGTTTAGGTCAGCGCTTTCATGGCTCTGTGTTCTACCTTGTTTTATGATGCTTCTGTGAAGTGCTCTGGAGATGTTTATTACATCAAAAGTGTTATATAAATATCAGTTATTGTTGTAGATCAGTCCTCATCTCTGTTTTAATTGGGAGACTCATTTCTGAAATTTGTTCTAGATTCCCCCATGAGTAAAACATCCTGTTCAGATCTACTCTGTTTACCCCCCTCAAAATCGTTCATGTTTTAATCAGATCACCTCTCATTCTTCTAAACTCAAATGAGCATGGGCCCAAGCTGCTCAATCTTTCCTCAGCTAACCCCTCCATCCCAGGAATCAGCCTAGAGAATCTCCTCTGAACTGCTTCCAATGCAACTTTATCCTTTAAGTAAGGAGGCCAAAACTGTACATAGTACTCTAGGCGTGGTCTCACCAATGCCCTGCATAGTTTGGCAAGCCTTCTCTACTTTTATATTCTATCCAGCTTGCAATAAAGACCAAAATTCCAATTGTTTTCCCAATTACTTGCTCAAACTGCAGAGTAACCTTTTGTGTTTCATGTACAAGGATACCCAGAACCCTCCTTATTGCAATATTTTCTCCACTTAAATAATATTCTGCTTTTCCATTCTTCCTGTCAAAGTGGACAACCTCACATTTTCCCACATTATATTCCACTTGTCAAATTTCTTGCACACTCTTGGTATCATCCTCACAATTTGTCTTTCTACCTATCTTTTATCGTCAGCAAATTTGTTGCACCCAAATTATTAATCTAGACCACAAATAATTGAGGCCTCTTCATTGATCCATGTGGCATTCTATTAGTTGCAGTTTGCCAACCTGAAAATG